>NC_089743.1:90706402-91006402 GCF_040412425.1 Macrobrachium rosenbergii | reverse complement strand
TGGTTGTCAAAACCCAAAGTGTTTCGACTTATACCATCTTTGGAGAACGGCAAACATGGGCTCTCAAAGTGAACTGGTCCCAGTCTGTTACAGTTTTAAGTAAGTAGTTTGCAAAGAACCCAGACTTTGATAAATACCGTGAAGGAAGCTTAATGATAGCACAGAGAATGTTGTAGCACTTAATAAATGGTAGAGATTTTGGGCTTATTAACAATTTAACGTTATTCTGGTAAGAACTCTACCCTACGAAAAATGAATCGTTGGTTTTGTACCCAAGTGAGGTTTCGAGGTTGATATCCCGTACCAATGTAAATATGAATAGGAGAAAAAAACACGGCGAAGGTTGGTATTGAAAAACAAATGCACTGGTTTTGTCAAGGCAAGAAAAAGTTGAAGTGACCTAAGCTAAACTACTTAAGGTTTATTGTTCACAAGTCCCTAGATTTGGTGAGTGTATTGTCTGAAGTGCAGTATATTTCTAGTTCTGAGGCAACTACAAAATTTTCCCAAAACTATTTAAGGTTTATTGTTCTCAAGTCCCTAGATTGGTGAAATTCCTATATTTAAGGGCATAGGAATACTAAATTAAGGCTGAATTCCCATTTTCACATAGGATAGCTCAGATAATTTCCTTGTAGATGCAAACTACATTAGGTTAGGGTTTATATTTTGATGAGAATTGGGCCCTTAAATTAAAAAAAAACTGCCTTCTACCTTAGAAATGCTGGGATTCATCTTGACACCACCTTTAGATGGAAAGGTGGTGAAGAATTCAGTGCATCCCAAAATACTGAACATTTTTGAAACCCAGTCATTAGTTGAATGTATATAATATATATGTATATAAAGGATGTATATAATAGGTTAATTTCAAGCCTTGGTATTAAAAGGACCATGGTATTAAAAGGTAAACCAATTCCAAAGCAAAATTTAGCTTTACAGGTTAATTGTGAAATGCGAGTCAGCACAGATCAAATTCACGTGAATACCATTGTACAAGTAAGAGAGGCTGCCAGCCATCTCATGTTAGGTTTTACTAAGCAAGGGTGTCGTATGCGCTTGGAGTCAGGACACTTTAAAGAGACATAAATGGATAAAATTTTTAAATAACAAATACAGCACATTTATCCATTCATGTATAATTTGGTGCCAAGGACTAACCAGTCGCAGAGTTACTTGCTGAAAAATAGAGAATTAAATCCACTTGTCAGAAAATTGTCCAATGGGGATGTTTGGGGATGTACATCATAATTCCGAAGAGTTTTGGTAAACAGCTGGTGTTAAATGTAGTTTCAGTGTAAACAGTATTCCATAGTGTTTTCAATACACGCACTGCTCAGCGTGAACTCCAGCATCATTGACAATTAATAATTCTTTAGTACAGTATTGTAATTTTAAATACACCTTTGGCCTTAGAGTTGGACAGTTGTTCATACAGTATTGCAAGTGACAAAGGTTAAGGTTTAATTTACATTATATAATCTACAAATCATTGTTATTTTCTGTTACATTTTATTTTCCCATGTGTTGTTATATAAAGTACTGTGTATTTTCTGGGCAAAGTTAGATGAGGTGTAGCTGCCAACTTTAACTATGTTCTGCATATTTAGTAATCATGTTCCTGTGTGTTTATGATCTCAGAATGAATGTAGAATGTTTGTAAAATAAAACAGAATCTGGAACTACCATTTTTGCTCCTCTTAATTCATTCATATTTAAGGGTTTATATTTTGACAGTTTTTGAAAATGTCATTGTAACTAGTTTTTTTTTTTTATGAATTGAAATGTGTATATTTAATGGGAGAACTTTACAATGTACTAAGATGGTATTTTTCTCTTTGTCAGGGATGCCCTGTTTCACATGAGCACATCATATGCACAAGATACAAATCCCAAGTGTATTGTCAGACCAAATATCATAAGTACCAGAGCAAATCCTACAATAGATATCACACTTGGTAAGTATTTTTCCAAGTTTCAGGTTTGTAATCAACAGAAGTTTCAGTCTGAATGTTAGCCCTCTGATTTGAAGAAGTTATTTATAAAAAATTATTTTTCGCATGATGTTCGTTTCAACATAAAACCCCTTAGCGGACATGAGCCTGTTTGTGCAGTCAGCTCTCCGAGAGAGACACACTCTATAATGAATAAGAACAACAATAATCTGTGGTTGGCAAAGCATTATGGGACCCCAGCTCTACCAACAGTGATAAGTCACAACACATTGTGTCCTGAGTTAAGAGTACCTCTCGTACCTATTCTTGTATTAGTTTTGGTGCCTTTAAATAACATTTTGACTCAAGAATTTTTCATGTAAATTATTATTTTGTAATTAATTGCTAAAAGGAATGTATTTTTAGTAATCGTGTTACCAAGAGGCAACTGTGCCATTCTCTGACCCAAGAAGCCTGTGCTTTTCTCAAGGTGCCAGGTTTCCATTGGCTCTAAATAATGATGAGGGAGTCTTTCCGCAGCCTACCCCACAGTTGTACCTCGGGGAAATTGTAGTAGCCTTTGACTTTTCATAGGGTAATGTAGCAGATAATTTGCATGCTTTAATAAAGTTGCAAGTTACTCATAGCCATTCATTCAGTGAAACCTTTCGTAAATCTGGTACCACTAATAGGCGATTCTGCTCCCCATGGAGTCACTCGTGACTCTGCAGATTTTGGGGACTTGTACCATTTGTATTTTTCATTGTTCATTTGCTTACGGCTAGGTAGCGATGATGGGACTTGTCATAGACCAGGGAGAGAGAACTCTCTCATAGGATGTCTTGTAAAAATTTATCCTAAAATTTATACTAATTTTTTTAAAATCATGTTTTCATTCATTCAGTTTTTAAAATGCTAATGGTGACCCGCAAAGTAACATTTCTTGTGTGAAAATATTCTTCTAAATTGACCACCAGCCATGCTTCTCAAATTCCTACAAAATAGTGATCTCTTAAGGTGCCTACACCAAAAATCCTTGCAAAACCATCTTCAGTATAGGCACCTCCATCATCCAAGCCAGAGGTGAAGTTATTTATTAGTCGCCTAAAGATGGCAGCAGCATTTGTCATACCAAACAGGACGATTTTTTTTTTTTAATACAAAATCTAGCGTAAGAAAAAGTGACTTTTTAGCTTTTCAGTAATAAGAAACTGCATAGTAGTGGTCAGGAAATCAAAAGTGACGAATTCAGCATTTCTCCCTGAACCAGTAGTCATCAGTTTGTGAAAGAAGATAGAAATTGTCTCCAGTTACAGATTTAACTGCCCTTTAGGGCACATAGATGAAATGATCTCTCTGTCTGGTTTAGAAGTTAGGATGCATGGCAAGGCCCATGACCAAAGCATGCACATTGATGGGTTGTTTAGTGGTTAAAGGACAACATTCATGGAAAACCACAGCTATAACTTGAATGAGGCATCCCTGGGAATACTACACTAAATTGTTCCAGAAGTGGAATAATTTAAACCTGTTACTAGGCAGACAAAGTTCATTTTTATGCAGGATTAGATAAGAATTCAGGATTGTAAACTTTTGGTTTTGAATTACAAATTTTCACATTCTATTTTGGAGGAAAATCATCCTCATCCACTGTGGTCAATTTACGCCAATAATTTTTACTAATTTGTCATAAATTACTTCAGGAAGTCCATCCTTCCTGGAGCTTAATCTGCCATGCTTTTCAGTGGTTGTAAAATATCCTTCCCATTTACACTGTAAGGGTTATTTTCCAATAGGTAAAAACAAGTACTTTATACTCATTCCATAATTCTTCTCCAGTCCCTTAACCAAACTGTTATTTCATCTTGCAGTACTTTAAGTTGTCATTAGCAATTTTTTTGTTTCTTGCAACCCACCTGTACACTGTTTAGCATAGCAAGAGATGGGGACTTAAAACTCTTGTATCAAGTACCATATAGTCATATCAGTGGACCACACACATCAAGGAGCAGCTTATTTGGAGAAAATTTCAAACTCCTGGCAAAAATCCCTCGCAGCAAACACCACCAGTACTCTTCATCCGAGTCCCTCTGAGGTCTCAAAGCAGTAACTTGTCAGCATGACTTCGAGTCCGGAGTAAATGTTGCAAGGCTTGATTGATAGCGTAGTCTAATACTGTATTACTTTACTCCTGAATCTTTGCCAGCCAAAACCTTTTTGAAGTAACTTGAGAATTTATCACTGCAGTCAACTGGCAACTGTCACTCTTGAATTTGGTTGCGATTAGGATAAAAAAAAAAAAAAAAAAAATTCCCTTGCAGTCTTACCTGGTAACTCTGACATTTGCAATCATAATTTCTTTCCGAATCCTACAGCACCAATCGTAGTTCAAATTTTCGTGCAATAAGGATTATGTAGAAGATTTGGAAGTGGTGTATTTGTTTTTTTTTTTTTATCTTTATAGGTAATTTATTCTTTGCCTATTGTGTTGCTATTGTAATGTGTACTTAACAGCTCACTATTTTGTGATATTTTCTGACCTTTACAATGAGATAAAAATTAATATTACTACAGAAAAGGCTCCTTATTTTGTTAGATTGTCCAACTTTCTATAAATAAAAGTTCCTTGGATAGATTTGCATTATCTATCAGTTTATTATATGTCTAAAGAAGCTTTCATGAAAAGTGGAGTAAGCTTGGCTTTAGAAGGGTGTTAGAATATATTTCATAGCATAAATCACAAAGTGATCTTGAAGCATACAGAACACTAAGAACATTGAATTTCTTCAACTCTCAACTCAGTATCATGTTCATTAATCCCAGTCTCCTGTGTTTGCTTTCAAACCAGCACTGGAGGAACAAAGTAAAGCAGTGATCAGGTGGTCAGTGTTTATCAGCAATGAATCTGGCATGGAAATATTTCTATGTAATTTTTTTTCTTTTCCAGAAACAGGTCAGAAGCTTCTTGTCAAGACAGAACATCTTAAAACACTAGAAATATTGCAGTTGTTCAACAAATTTGTTAGCAGCCAGTTTAAGCCAGAAGAAATTGCAACGACAGTGAAACTGACCAAAGCTCTGAAGAAGAAGAAATAAGTTAGTTTAAATTTGTAAATAGTTATAAATTAGTTTTGTTAGGTTTGTATTTAATAACAAAACAGAGGACTTAGACATCGTAGAAAAGAACTACTGCACGCCATTCGAGTTTTCCTACATCAAAGTGGTCAATACACAGTAAAAAATGTCTACTCAGGCACAGAGAAAATACGAAGCTACTCTGAGTATTGTCAACAAGGTTTATGATAGTGTGCCAGCCTTCACCGATGTCTTCGATGAAGAAAGCTGGTACATATTTGCTGGCTGCTTCACTGCAGCCACAATCATTCTTTCGTTGGTTGCATCAAAATTCGTTACCCTGAAACCCGTGGACTGATTTTGCGGGTTGGCAGAAATGTGTTCTATCCCACCTCATTTGTCTTCAAACCTTGTCTGGAGCAAATGCTGCCATGACTTATCCTTATGATCTAGTCATAGGTAAAATCAAAGAAATTAAATTATAGTGAAATTTGAGGTTTAGTTACTGTCGAGTTTAAATTTGAGTGGAAATTAAGTATGACTAGAAATTTCCTATTGCAAACCACCATTCCAAAAGTTTTCTTCCTTGATGTCCCAGTGTTGTAATCTTTCACGCCTTTCAGATTTACAATGAAGTGACCTGTGCAAGGGTAACTCTTTTACAAGCCTGAATTTTAATGATGAAAGTATATTAGTGTTAATACTTTTAAAAGGCAGATTCAAATTTTTGGACTAGGCATGTAATGGCAGTTGCTGAAGTGCAGTTTGCTTCTTTGCAAAGTAACATTTGATGCCGTTAAGTTCTCCTCATTGCCTGTTTATAAGTTACCACTACCGTCCATTTATTACTGTTCACATCTCATACCACTGTGGTGCCCCTTTGGTTGTTCCTGTTACTTTTTATCATTTTATATCTACAAAAAAATTAATCATCTTGGTGCTTTTAAGAACAGTGTTCCCAACATTTCAAATAGCCAAGTGCCATTACCATGATACTTCTCGAAGTACCTCTAGTCTAGGTGATCTTATATTTGAAATACAGCGCATTTTACTGTTACTCATAACTGTGTTTATGTCCCATTAAACAGTTAGTCCTCGTAGGAGAATTTTTATAACCTTAGAATAATTAAAAGATAGTCTATAGATTTGGTGCTGGCAATGAAGTTCTGTTGTGTGGCGAGTATATGACATTTTAAGTTAAGGTTCATGAAGTTTAAAAGCTACAGGTTTCAAACTAAAGGTTTTAATGCACCTGTAAAATAAGGTGACACACGCAGAACCTTTCTCTGAATTATGCACTATGAAATTCTCTGAAGCTCATAATGACAGTAAAGCTACTACTACAGTACTACTAAACCCATTTTATTGGCAATTCCAAAAGAGGCAGGTCTCGCTTTAAATCACATTTTTTGTGTGAATTTCATCAAATTTTTCTACACAAAAAAATATGCAATCAGGGATTAGGTATACCTATCTTCCCAACTGGAGACAGTCTCCACAAAAGAACTGTAAACCCAACAGACTGAGAACTCTTTATGCTGTTGGTATATTACGTTGGGAGAAAATTATTTCCTTTGTCAAGTAGTTTTGTTTTGAATACTGAAGCAGATACAATTCTATTGGTGCACTTATGTTCTGCCAAGACACTCAACCCTGGTCTGTGAACTCTTAGCCAAGCCACCTGGTGAGTAGGTGATGTATCATTAATAGGGACATAAACTGGTGCCAGAAAACCAATGCTGTCAATCTGTTTTTCATTTTAAGTACAAAGGCTTGTTAGACTAAGTTCACAATGAGAGGAGAGACTCATCCTTCGAGTTCAGGGTGTCTTGAGAAACTATTTTCAATATTCTGATTTCATTTTTTCATTTACGTCTCCCTTTCTAGGGTTGCAAGGTCCCAGTTTAAATTTAATCAAGCCCTTTGTGAAAAAATAAAAACTACTGTAATATCCTCCAAAAGCACAAAGTCATGGGATTATTTCTTCAAGTATAGGTAGTTTTTCTCCCCACATGTGGGCATAACACTTCAAATTTATCAGAGCTTCAGCAGTCTTCATTTATCCTTTTCTCTAGAAGCCATTCATGTATCTGAACATACCTGCTAAAATAGCATAAATATACAGTAAATATTGCTAGATAATTACAAAAATATATCAAGGCATATCATATACCTCTAGTGAAGAGTAAACAGGAACAGGATTGCAGTACAATAGTACAGTTGCCTGGCTGAAATATGAGGCAGTCTAGTTTCACAGAACTACCACAGACCAGAGAAAATGCTAGAACACATTTAATGGGCTGTGTTTTTAGATTCAATCTTCACAACAATACCCACTGCCCAAGTTGCAGCATTAATAAATTTTCAATTACGAACTGAAGAAATCATATAAAATTGGGAAAGACTGATTTCTTGCGCTTTCTTCCCATACACAAATTTTACCAGCCCCTTAACCCTTATTGCTTTTATTTAGCTGGAAGAAGGTTACTGGCCAATACTGTAGCTGATGTTTCTACTGATGCCACCAAAACTAGATTGGGAGATGTTATGATGGCAACGGGCGCCTTATACATAAGCCGCTCATGCCTTAAAATAGGAGAGCTTCCAAAAATACATGAATGGTGACTGATAAATCACAAACATCAAGACCTCACGCCTTATACATAAGCCGCTCATGCCTTAAAATAGGAGAGCTTCCAAAAATACATGAATGGTGACTGATAAATCACAAAAATCAAGACCTCAATGGCCTAGCACTGAGTAACTGGATTAGATGGTACTACAAGAAAGATTTAATTGATACAGGGCAGGTTTTCTTGCAATTGCTGTTTGACCATTTTAAAGTCAATTCTGAGTAGCCAGTCAAAGACTTGAACTTGCACTTTATCTGTTCCTTGGTATTTCTGACTACCAACCCAAACCAATTGACTAATTTTAACACTCCTGTTTTGACGGAGTGAGGAGTTCAGTGGTGTACCAATACACATTAGAACTTATGTCTAACACAGTCAACCCAACGAAACTTTGTCAGAGCTTGCTCTCAGCATTGGGTGTGATCTAGACAGGCTGCAGTCTTGGTTAACTTTCCACAAGGGATAATGATAAAATAATGTACAGTACTAAAAAAAAAAAAAAAAAAAAAAAAAAAAAAAAAAGCACAGTACAAAAACCTATCACAAACACAGACTCTCCTACCTTAACTGAATACTTATTGAATATTCCTATACAAATACAGCTGTGAAAAGGTTTACACAACTACCCGTTGCTTATTGTGTAAGGTAACTAGCTAGTCATTTAGTGAAAACCACAACTGTGGGGTAAAATCTCAGGAAACTGAAATTGCCTCATAACTGTTCAAAGAAAGCAATTCACATTGTCCACCATTAGCCCTCCTGGACTGAAAAAAGCAAAAGATTGGGTGATTTGCCTTCCAGCAGTGATATAAATTTGAACTGATCAAAGTCTCTTGATTGGATCACCTGCCAATTCAAAGTGGATAAAAAATACCCTTTCCTTCCATTTAGTTCCATGAGACTTGTGCAACCAATACAAGAGTATGTAATTCATATATTACATTAGCCACGGAAATTTAAAATGGTGGTCTACGTAATATCAATGCATGGTGCCTAGACATTTAAGTCTTTGCAAAGGAACTGCATATCAAAGAAATTCCTTCAAAAACAGCAGCTTTCAAAATACAAAATAATTAACTTTTTAACATGGCTGATACAAAAAAAATTTCCAAACATGGCTGAAAAAAAATTTGCAACACATTGAAAACATGGATCTCAAGAGTTATTTCAAGACCCTACAATGCAAAGTACAGGTATTTGAAGCCTAAGATTAGGGTTTGTTTTACTTGAAGGAGAGACTTTTGGATTAGAGTGCCAGCCATTTGTTAATAGGCCTATGATAGACAAGTTCTACAGTTGGGCGAAAATTCATACTTATAAAAATGATTAATTCAACATTTATTCACAACCATTAACATCTCGGAAAAAAATTTAAACATGGGATAAACTATACCATTTCAGGGCATTACAATTGCAGAACCACCATGATGGACAATTATTACATCTTCACTTGGTTCCTTTACGGGCAGCACGGCTTCTGAAACAAAAGTTTTGACTGAATATTTTCGAGGTCTTACTAGATCCTAGAAAACTAAACAATTAATGACGTGCATCTCTTCTCATGAAATACTCCTTTAACCACTAAGCTACTGAAACGAAACAAATATAAATGTATTTTTGGGCGTCTAATATTGTTAAATTTCAAAGGAGATCAAATCTCAGAAGGGCTAGCCTTGTAGAGGGGTAGTGCCGTCAGAGCACCTTATGTGGCACCCTGTAGTCACTAAGGTTCTTTGGTGTGCCTTCGTCCCCTAGCTGCAACCCCTTTTGTTCCTTTTACTGTACCTCCTTTCATATTCTCTTTCTTCCATCTTAATCTCCACCCTCTAACAATTGATTCCTAGTGCAACTAGGTGGTTTTCCTCCTGTTACGCCTTTCAAACCTTTTACTGTTAATTTCCACTTCAGTGCAATGACCTCATAGGTCCCAGTGCTTGGCCTTTGGCCTAAATTCTACATTCAATTCAATTCAGAAGG
Organism: Macrobrachium rosenbergii; assembly: GCF_040412425.1. NCBI lineage: Eukaryota > Metazoa > Arthropoda > Malacostraca > Decapoda > Palaemonidae > Macrobrachium > Macrobrachium rosenbergii. Next base: position 90,996,783 of record NC_089743.1, on the reverse strand, counting down.
GTTAGCTGGCTAAGGTTTAATTCCACAAGCAATTAATTATTTTGTGAACAATAATGTGCAAGTTTGGTTCCTATGAATTTGATTTTTCAACAACAGTGCACTGGAGATAATTATAAAAAAAACTAAAATAAATTTCACATACTTTTTGTCCTCTGGCAAGTCTAGAGAATCCAGGTAATCTCCTATCTTATCTGTAAAAATCCTCCAGTTCTTAAAAGGAAATCCACATTCTTCAACCCTCAGCTTCATGACCGTTGCTATAAGATCCCTGTCCATCTTCATGCCAAAGATTTTCTGGAAAAGAAAAAAAAATTAAATTCTTAGCTACAAAAGTTTAGTTTTCTCTCAGCTACTCAGAAATGACAATGTCAACAGGCGACTGACAAACCTTGCAAACAGGAAGCGCCAACAAAAGTTCAGCTTCCTCCTCTGATAACTGGACAGGCCGGTCTGGGGCCAGCGGTGGTGGATTTTCTGCAGCTATTTTAGCTACAGTTTCTTCACCTAGTTTCTCCTTGATGAAAGGGCAAAAAGAATAAAATCTTGCATGATCGTGAAGAGGATTGTCCCCCGACCTCCATGCAAAAAGACCACCACCACAATTGAAGCACTGAACCCAGTCCACTAAATCTATGGAGAAAAATCCAGCTTCTGCCATAGCGTCTGGAGTAATGTCAATTTCCTTAGGCCAACTCTTGAAGGATTCCTTGCGAGAAGACAGGCTACTATACGATGGGAAAGCAGGCCTCTTCACCTCCAGTACTTTAATAGCTTCTGTGCAAAGGTAAGAAAATGTGGTGTATGTGGGACAGCTTACTAAATTTCAAAGTTTTTTCCCAGTTAGTGTCATAGTTATGGCATTGTAAGATATCAAATCAACCAAAATAATTTTGCAAATTAATTTTTTTTTAACAATTACGTCTTCCTACAGTCTTACTATCCTAAATGCAAAATGCTTCAATCAGAAGATTATCTTTAACCTGTGATCTAGTCTGTCAGTTTCACAGACATTAAAACTTGACCAACATGAAGTGGTACACCTATCACTTCAAAACTGGCAGCATTAATTTTTATTTCAAGAGGTATACCCATGATATTTCAGCTACAAATCTATTTAATTATAACTTACTGTTGATATGAACATGTCAAAATATAACTGTCAAATACGTAGTTACTCACCTGTGCGCAAGATGTTTCCTGGAGGTTTGGGCAAGGTACGAGATATAAGGAAATCATAATAACTATTGATAAATTTAAAAGCTTCGACCTTTTTCTCTTCCTCGGCCGAATCTTTGGCTGGGGCACCCTGTTTCTCAATTCCACGTGTCCATTCTTCAAACAACTGATCACCAAGTTTGCATTTGTCGTCCATTATGGGAACATTCCCATGTAAGTGGGGTTCATCCATGAAAAAGCAATCGGGGGAATGCTTTTTGTGCTCTTCCCACGGTATGTCGCCTTCTTCCCACTTCCCCACAAATATCATGCAACTGAAGCACCTGGTGTGGTCTTCTTCCCTCTGAGAATAAAGCATACAAGCCGATAAATCTCTCGGCTTTATGAAATCCACTTTCCAATCTACAAAGGTGGCTAGGCGCACCTTCTCCATCGTCAGACATTGGGGGATGAAAAAACGTCTCTCCACCCTGTCATCTTTCGCCTTTTCCATTTCTGAAAATGGTTATTGTAATGATTAACATGTCTGAGGGGGTTTAAATAGAAATTAATTTACGAGCTTAAGTCTATTTCAACCTCTATTTCTTACATAAATTTTTGCTAATTTAAAGGGTAAGTGTACACACTTCGAAGATAATGCATGGTACAGTTTTCATAACTAACCTAAGCATTCCAGCCAGTTTAAATTTAAAATTCTTCCCCCACTGTTAAACAGATTTTACCGTCATCTCCATCAAATACCATCAAGTGTCGATAAAATGTATTAAGACGCCTAGCGCTAGAAATACAAGGTAACCAATTCTGCCAAGTTGTAGGTCTGACAAGATCAGCATATATGGAAGATTCTGCTCTCTAAAGATAAATAAGTTTTAGTAGTACCATAGGATAAAATAACTTTTAAACTTCAATACATCACTGTAAATATAATTTCTGTCGATCTATTTGAACACCATATGCTCTAAAATTGCACTACTTTAAAGGATGAAACCAGACGTTTATTTAGGCAACAATTATGGAAACTGTCGCATTGGGAGCCGAATAACAATCTTCCCCGCCCAGTCATCGTTTACATTCCTTGGTCTGTTGTAAATGATTTTTAATCATTGTGGCAAGTTCCCTTTTCCTAATATGTACACAAGTAATGTTAGAAAATGCTGCCTATTTTTCCTATATATATCTGTCGTAACCAAAATTGACTTTTGAAAAAAATACGTGGCCGTGGCGAATGTTCTCTAGTTATAATTGCTTAACGACCTAGGGAAACTTCAGCTTTCAATAGCATATTCGATAATTTGTCGACTTAATTATATCAAGTTTTTAGTTTCCATTGTGATTTTTTTCCCAATTGATGATTGCAGCATTATGATTACTGCCTGCCGAGAAATCCATCTTGCAGAATCAACACATTTTTAGAGCCTACACGAAATTTGCCAGAAAGCGAGTTTAAATAATTTCCCAGTGTTACTATATCCTTCTAGCTTCCAGTTTTCAATATTCATACAAGGGGCTTTAGGGGAAGGTCACAGGCTTGGCAACGCACTTTTAAGAGCACATTGGTAAAACAAATGGGCCTTTGGAGTTAAAAGTAAAAGCCTGTTTAAGTAAATTAACTATGCGATTTTAAGGCCAAAATAATCATTTGTGAGCTGGACTCTTCATAAAGGAATTTTGAGGACATATTTCTGCATAAAATATTCAAGTGAAAGAGGAGGTAATCTACAGTGAGGTATTCTACGCAAAACATCTTGCTCTAAATATTGTGTTGCGGTAAAATATAGATATAAAAAAACCGATGAGTCTATAGGTAATGAGCACCAAGAATGTAGTTAGACGCGAGTTAACTTAAGTCGCTGACAGATGTTTGATCTGAGGGCACTAGCAAATCCAGGGGTGGGGGCTCTTGGGCACGTGGCCCCCTTACAAAATAATGACAAAATATGGCCCCCCATGAAAAATAATGACAAAATATGGCCCCCCATGAAAAATAATGACAAAATATGGCCCCCATGAAAAATAATGACAAAATATGGCCCCCCATGAAAAATAATGACAAAATATGGCCCCCATGAAAAATAATGACAAAATATGGCCCCCATGAAAAAATAATGACAAAATATGGCCCCCTTGAAAAATAATGACAAAATATTAAAAAATGACAAAATATGAAAATAATGGCAAAATAACGTTGAATTTTGATAAATGGGGGGAAAAAATCTATTAGATACAAAATTGAGAAAAATAATAATCTTATGATAACAATGGAGATATTATATATATAAAGGTGTATAATATGAAAATTGGTGACACCCCCCAACCGATGACATTTTTTTGGATCCGCTAGTGCCTGAGGCGAAAGAGCTTAGAACATTGAAGTTTTCAACCAAAATTAAAATACAATGTACAGAGTGAAGAACTTACTCCAAAATATCCATACTAAGAATGAACATTGTATTAACAGAAAATATTGAGAGCATGATAATGTTGATAGGCCAAGTGCAGGGGTGGGGATACATTACAATGATATTAGTCCGATTATAAGAGAATTCATAAAAACCATGGCAAGCTAAAACTAGAGTTGGGGAGAGATAAGAGATGTGTTTCTATTGTCAAGGTAAGATCACAGATCAGAAAGGCTCAGCCAACACGAGACTTAAGACGGGAATTTACTCACATGACTAGGAGTCATGCAGTGACAGAATTGTAGAACTTTTTAACTAAATAGACCATGGATAAACTGAGTGGTTGCAAATAAAGTATGGTTTCATATATATATATATATATATATAAAATGGATTAGGCCCATGACATTGTAAAATGCACGGGTGATCTGAAGAGTTTGGAGGATTTTCGAGCCTCTACGTGCCGGATACTATATGAATTATGAAATAAATGAGCATGTTAGAAAGGCTACGAAGTAATACTACTCTTTGAACAATCGTTTAAGAACAAAACTACTGAAATGTGAACTTTAAAAAAATGATCGATAATGCCAAAATCTAAAATCACCGAAAACAGACGTGTCGGACAAAGTGCAGAAGATACGCCCGTAAGGACTGCTCCCTCAGTCGCGGCCTGCTTAAAATCAAATGACATTTCAACAGTGTTGCACCCTAACCTAACCTACCCTTGAAGCCCTCTTTGAAAAACCTCCCCAAGTGGCAGCGTGCATAGCAGAACATGTAAGGAACAATTCCATTATTACAGACACCCTGTTGGAAGTAGCACTTTTAAAATTGTGGCACACTGTATTCAATTTAAAGAGGTAATGTTTAACTTTAATACCACTAGTCAATGGCGCTTCAAGCTGCACCAAAGTTTCTTTAATATGCCTAATACGAACATGCTATAAAAACCCTCGCAAACTTACTATTACCACGAAATCTCACGGCTTTTATGTATATTTTAACAATCACTTCCAGGAGGTTGGTATCAAACACTGCTCATGGTAGTACCAGTTACTATTCAAAGATAAATCCTATTTATATGGAACACCCCTACCGGGACCACCGACTTATAAATTCAAGCTTCCTAAGAATACGAAGTCCATTTGTAAGAAACTCCAGAAGATACGAACTACAGAGATATGCATAAGAACAAGGTGAACTGTTTAAGGGTAGTAATGCATGACTACTATAAATTGAAAAGTTCTACCTGTACTACATCAAGGAAATTGAATATTGGTGCCGTTCAGTAAATTTGCGTTCTCTCAGCTGGAGGAAAAAATATCACGTGGGCAATTCAGAAACATAACGACCTAAAGGTGTGAAAATAAAAAAAAAAATAACGAAAATTAAAGATAACTAATCTCAGTTATAACATGGATGATTATACATAACCCCATGAACTGAAATATAGGGCCCACTAGATGGGCAAAATGAGGTCCGACTTTGGTAAACCTATCAACCTGCAAAAATGGTCTGCCACACAGTATCATTGTCTGGGGCTATTTGCACTTGGGACCCCAACATGATACAAAAGCCCTCAATTCGGAAAGAAGCATGAAGCCAATCACGCAGTCCCCTAACTCAAAGTTGCATCACATACTGGAACAATATACAGCATACCTGAGGCTGTATGCTACCATGGGATAACCTTAAAATGGAAAACCGTCAACAACCTCCACATGCATTTAAAATAATCTATAAACGAAATGAGCTGTATAAACTAATTGTTTAACCCTGAAGACTACAACCGGCTCCCCTCTAGTTCGGCAACTACCATTTACGTGTTAAGCAAATGTTTACTGTTTCACTTCTTAACCACAGATTTGACGGTGAAAACTATTACGTCACGGCACCTAAAATTATGAGAGGACTCCATAGCGAGTCAATGATCGCTTAAGGTGCAATGACGACCTTTTATTGCATCAGAAATGAGGTACAGCAAGTTAGTTCAATAGCTTGCTATACAACACTATACTTATCTGGAAGCCGTTCTATTCTATGGAGCTCTTACATAGTTTATCAATTTCATTCACATACCGTACTCCCTATACACTATAACACAATCACCGAGTTGCATACGTACCTACGTACACACAGATGACACAATCTCCTGAATAAAAATAACAACTCTAAAGCCAGTAGATTTTTCCAACTGAGCAGCTCACCATATTACCATCGACTAACAGTACACGAAACTGAACTCTCGAGATTTTGGGTTCCCAACGGGGCCGCAAGGTTCACAGAGACGGTAACCAAAATTAACTGCTTGTTAGGCTAAACTATGCCTATTATTTATTATTATTATTTTCTAGCGAATCTCAAAGATTGAACGCCAGGTTTGTCCAGTGAACATATAACCAAGATTTACGATTGTGCGAGTTCTTAACAAAGTACATATGTGACTTTTCATATTTATTCCAGAATTGATAAAATTATCTGATATACTTGTAGGTAAAGTGAGACAATAAAAAAAAGGGTAAGAAAAAACGGCATTGAGACAGCTTTGCTTATTTTAGAAACCTGTCATTTAAAGGAAAGAAAACAGTCACGTAAAACTAAAAAATAAGTCTTGCAAAAAAATGAAATATATTTATTTTCCTCAAAACTCACTGAAAAAATATGCAGTTATAAAACGGTGATGTTCATTGTTAATACGGATCTTTCCTAGATAGTGAACTCCAGCAAAGTTCGGGGGTCATTATCTATATGACTAATATTTCTTGGGGGTCATTATCTTCATGATATTTACAGTCTTTTGTTTATGTTTCTACGGTAATCCCCAACGGGCTTGTACTAAACACACCGCAAAGGTGGTATGCCGGGTAAAACCCTTGGGCCACTATCTAGGAAAGATCCGTTAATACCAATGCATCTTAGAAGTCTGAACTGTGTTCCTTACTATAATTCTTGAACGGGAGTTGCAGACGGCATGCTCAGATTACTCGAACCGTTACCTCCATAGCCGAAGCATTACCTCCATTTGTCAGAAGTGTAAACTCCTAGTTTAATTTACTAGAATATCGAAGTCGTTATAAAAAAACATTGTCCATTAGCACTGATTTTCACGTTTGGGGTTTCCAACATTATACTTTTGAAGTTTTGCTATTTATGGTTTTGCTCTTTAATAAAGTGAAATTGACAGTGTAACAAGTCAAATTGATAATCATACTTTTATTTTTTTTCTAAAATGTTCACATTGCATTAATAGCATGGTTGATGTATGTAGTACCTTTAGCTAAATAAAGTTGGGCAGGTTAGTAGATATTAAAAGCTCCCCACCAGTGGAGTGCACAAGGAATTCTCAATTTAAGTTATAAAATATATTCGTATTTTCCACGGTTGTACAAATCATACACTGGATACTATACCATATTTAGGACCTTGATGTTACTCACTTGCAGGGTTCAACTTTAATAAGATTGTTAATATTATGGAATATCCCTCCTATTCTCTTCACTGGTAAATCTTGGGTATGGCCTAACCTCCCGCACTGAAAAAATTTAAATGCTTCACCAACAGTATCTCAAAGCAGTGCTCTTGGACCAACTAGTGCATTATGGAAATAAAAATTACGAAGTAAAATGCTCTAAATGCTCATAAACAATACTTAAACTACCATATCTCCAAAACATTTATAAAGGATATACAACACTGAATGGGAGAGAGACAAACTGAACGTGAGAAGTGTTAAAAGAAATCTAAAAAAACTCCAACGCCAAACATTTCAAATATATTTAAAAGTAGGCTAATAAAAACAGTGAACTAATTCGTGAACACCTTGATAAGGCAGATTATATAGCACATTAGCAAAAGTGGGATACCACAGATATGATGTGCAGCTTTCATAATTTGAACTGTATATTTTACGTTTAAATTGGCTTCATACTTTCGTGACAAGAATGGTATAACTGCCTCTAAACTGGTCTACCAAACTAATCCTAAATGAGATTCTAGACCTATCAAAGCATATTTTTTCTGTTATATACTACATATACATCACAGAAGGCACTGGCTAACAATTCGTAGGAGCATATGGACTTTGATTGCGCGGCCTGATGCTATAATAGACCCATATGAGTCCTTCACAAGAAACGCAGGACTTCCGTGAAATAGGACAAATTTTAATAGTTTCATTTTTGGAAGATTCTTTTTGTGCTATGAGTCATATTTGGAGTTGAGGTTACCCATTTCTTTACGGCACTAATTCGTACAAGTTCAGCAGCAAATGATGTCGATTATAATGGTAAACATTGTCGATCAAAGCAGCGAAATCGTTGCCAATTTCAGCAGTCAGAGATGCCGATTTCTAAAAAAAAAAATATTGATTTCAGAACCAGACATAACCGATTTCTGTATCAACTTGATAAAAACAGGAAATGGATGTTCATCAGTCTCTCTCTCTCTCGCATCTTATCCAGTGATTTCGGTGCCACACAGTCTGCTTTGCATTTCTTAAGGAACCGGATTTGTAAGAGCCCCGACGCTGTCTCTTCCAAACACGTGTGTGTTCGTGTGTTCGTCGATCGTCATCATCAGAGTCGACAGGACAAAACAGGAGCGTCTCCTCTCTACAGGAACGCGATTTCAACCATACAATATTTCAGTCTTTCTCCTAAGCATTGTTGTCTTAACGTATGACCACTACTTGCATTGCCATGCAAGATTCTAATCATGTACTCATAATGTTCCAACGAATCTTCTGTATCAAACTGTGTGTATGTTTCTGTTTGTGAAGACGCCAAAGGTCTCTCCATTTCACATTTATTATGCTATTGCATTGTATCCATTAATCTGTCTTGAATCTCATGCAATTGGCCATATGTAGAATTTCCTGACCCTTCCACTGATGTATGTTTCATCACCATATGTTAATCATGTCTCTTGATATCGCCATCTGTTTGTCTGCCGACAAACACACATGTCTGAACCTTTTATGTCCGTTTTACCTGTCTGTGTGTAGACGCTACATTACCGCTCGCACGCGTCAATAACATCTTCCAAGATTCTGTACATTTATCTCAGTAAGGAATAACCAATAAACCAGTTAACACCCAGCCAGTATGTCACTCATAACCCAGTCCTTACAGATTCTGTTGTCTGTCACCGCTAACCTTCTGTTTCCTGTATTCGCAGAAGAGATCCTGAAGGACTTCTTCGTCTTTCTCTGCATCTTTTCCCACTTCTATGTGGGGTCGATGTATCTGACAGCTTTCCCCAACCACCTGGCTCGGTCAAACACATGGTCCTCTGACAATCGTTTGTCTCTCAGGTCTTCTCTAACTACAGTACATCCAACTGTCATCCATCCACCTTTGCTTCAGCCTTCCTCTTGCTCTCCCACCAGGCACCTCCATCTGCATATTTCACCCCTTCTCATCGCATGGCCATACCATGATACCACTGCAGTCTTCTCTCCTGGGCCTTCTTTGATAGTTCTACGACTTTAGTAGTTCCTCTTATTCTTTCAATTTTGATCCTGTCCATCTTTGTTGCTCCACACACCCACCTGAACATTTTCATCTCTACCGCATCCAATTTCTTCTCTTGCACTCCCTTTGCCGGGTATGTTTCTGTTCCATACATCAAACAGCGCTGGTCTCACTGCTGCCTCATACACTCTTCCTTTAACCTTTATGTTGATTCTGCAGTCGTACAAGACACCTGATATCTTTCCCCAATTTTTCCATCCAGCCTGCACCTGTTATTTCTACATCCAAATTTCCATCATCAGCCACTGTTGAAACAAGATACCTAAATTTTTCTACTTGGTTCAACCTTGTCCCTGCCATACTAATCTCGGAGTCCTGATCTTCATTAAAACTTAGGTATTCTGTCTTACTCCTACTGATCTTTAATCCTCTGTCTTCCAGTACCTTCTTCCATTGGTCTAATTTTGACTCCACTACCCTTCTGTTAGTGCTGCATAACACGATGTCATCAGCAAACAACTTGCACCAGGGGGATTGATCTTATTCTTTGAGATAGCACATCCATTATCCGGTCAAAAAGATATGGACGTAGAGCAGATCCCTGATGTAAACCAACTCTTACTGGTATCCATTCAGTTAACCCAACACCGCTTCTAACCTGCATTGTTGCTCCTTCCCTTGGACCAACCTCACATACTTTTCCGGTGTTCCCTTTACTCGCATGCACCTCCAAACCTCTTGGCCTCTTGGCGTGGGACTCTATCATATGCCTTTTCCAGATCTATGAATACTACGTGCAGTCATTTCTTACTTTCCCGGTGTTTTTCCACCATCTGTCGGGAGGCAAACACTGCATCTGTCGTTCCTCTTCCTGGCGTGAAACCAAACTGTTCTTCACCTACAGATGTTTCTTCTCTAATTCTTTGCTCCTTTATTCTTTCCCAGATTCTCATGGTGTGAGACATTAGCTTATTCCCCTGTAGTTTGTACAATCCTGGATGTCACCTTTCTCTGTATAGATAGGCACAAAACAGCTTTCTCTCCATTCTTTTGGTCGCTTTTCCTGATTGTATATTTTCTTTGCTAGGTCCCACAGCATGTTTATTCTTTCTCCCAGGCTCTTCCACACCTCTGCAAGATTTCCATCTGGTCACATTGATTAACCATTTTTCATCTTTAGTGCCTTCTTTACTCCCTTCCTGCTAATAGTACTTGTCATACCAAGGTTCTAGAATCCATCTTCAAATAATTTTCTAGCATTTTCATCATTTAACAGGTGTTCATAATATTCTTTCCACCTCTTCTTTATTTTATCCTCGTTGCATAAATCTGCTCCATTCCCATCCTTAACCTGTTGTATATGGGAGTAGTCTTTGGTGTTCTTGTCCCTCGACTTTGCAATTCTGTGAATTTTTCTCTTCCTTAAGGTGTTTCCAGCTCTTCGTACATGTCATTTAAAGTTCTTGTTTTCTTGCACAACCGTCTTCTTTACTTGTTTCTTATGTCTTTGGTACATCTCCTTATCCTCTTGCTCTCCATACTTTTCCCAGGTCTTTTTTGCATCTTTTTTGGCTTTCACCACCTCTTTCACTTCATCATTCCACCACCAGGTTTCCTCATCATCAAGAGGTTTCTTTCCAGATGTCTTTCCCAACACCTCTCCACCCACTCTTTTATCACCATACTGATGTGATTCCACCATTCTTGCACTCCCTCTAGCAATCTGACTTCCCTCAATAATCTCTCCTTAAATTCCTGCCTAGCTTCCTCCTTTTACTGTGTTCTGCTCTTTTATGTGATGTACTGATTTTCTTTCTTTTCGAACCAGGTGTTGACAACAGCCAGATAAAATGACACTGCACAGTCCACAACTCTTTCTTCCTCATCATTTCTCTCTCCAACTCCCCAGCCACCATGCACCCTCTCAATACCCTCTCTGGTCCTTCCTATATGTCCATTCATGTCACCACCAATAATTAATCTCTCTTCTGCTGGTATTTCACTCAACTGTCGGTCCACTGCCACTTTCTCATCTTCATCACATCTTACTTTAGGGGCAAAAGCACTCACGATGTTGACTATTTTTCCATCTAGGCACAGTTTCACAACCATCGCTCTATCACTTGTCCTCTTCACCCTTATTATGACGTCTTTTAATTTTTTTTTTTAGCAATTTATATCTGCATGCCTTGCTTTATTTCCCTTCCACCTAGTCTCCATCCAAACTCGCAGATTTAATCTTTTATGTTAATTTGCGATTCTGGAGGTAGCTTCCCTGTTTACTAACGTACCAGTCAAGAAGATGATGGAAATAATAAAAAAGAATATGGAGGAGGGAGTTTACGCATGTGACCTAGATCATGACGTTTTGATCAAACTGTTGACAGTGGCCCTCAGTGTCAATGTGTTCAAGTGGGAGGAAACTATTACATGAAAAAAAAAAAAAAAAATGGTGTAGCTATGGGTTCAAGTCAGGTTTGGCTATCAGGAATTGCAGCCCCGATTTCTTAGATGAAGAGCTGGAATATTTGAGGGAGAGCTTCAGGAGATTACAATACTCTAAGTATTTGTGGGAACAGGCACACACCAAGGCAAGGAAAAACTATTTTGGAGAGAGGGAAGGGAAAGAAAAGGAACATTTGAAAGGGAAGAAGGTAATTACAGTCCCTGACAACAACACTATTACACCCATCAACAGGAAACTAGATCATTTCAAACTGACAGGCAGTTACAAATACACGATTAGGAATAAAATAGTTAGGAACAAAATGTCGGTAGAGGTGGAAGAGGTAAGAGGGGGTATACATGGCACTGTTTCTAGACTGTGAAGAGCATTACTTCGGTGAGAGCGGCAAATCCTGCAAAGAACGAGGAAAAAAAAAATTAGGCACTACAATCAAAAGTCAGCGGTTGCCAAGCACTTTTGGGAAAAGATCACAGAACAGACTGGGAGAATATGAACCTTCTATACAAGAACACAAATAAAACGGCCAGACTGATTGTAAAATGCCTTCATAACGTGCCAATAACGTAATGGCAGGCAATGCTGGGAGGCGATTTGAAGACAGCCTATCAAGAAAAATCATATACACAGCAATAGAAAATAGGACATGCAAAAACACTAGAGACCACATGGACAACGCATGCCTGGAAGAAGCCGCAGGCAAAAAAAAAGGCCAAGGTCACGAGGGTGGGGCTACGCAAGAGGAGGGTAATCTGAGGATTGAAGAGAGCCAGTACACAAAATTGGAACGACAAGGGCTTTGATTTCCTCCCCCTTACACATATAAATACAACTGGACAAGTGTCTGGTCATTCTACAGATACCAGACAATGAGGACAGTTAGTCCTAGAAAGCTTGTAACCTTTTCTGAATAAATATCTCTGCTAGATACCATCCAGTTTAAATGAGGTCCTGTTATCATACATACATACATACATATATATATATTGTCACGATGCGTATCAAGTACCTGGTTATTACACAACTAAACTAAAAATTCAAAAATATACCTCACTTCAGCCAGATACCTGAACTCTCATAACATTAATTATTACGACTGAGTACTCTAAAGGTAACAGTGATCCCTTAAGAAAAAACTCATTTATTACTTGAAAAATCAAACTAAATCTATCAGAACATGTGTGAGGTATCAAAATTAAACTAGAAATATTCTAGAGTAGAAGGGCATCACTCCATCAAAAAACTCTAACTGTTTCCCTGGTCTTAATTCACTTTAGCAAAACTAAAAGAACAAAACATGTTTATCACTTTGCCTTATGCACACACAATCAATCCTATTCACTGGTGATCAATAAATGAAACACTGTTTTTCTAAAAACATTAAATACAAAAATTTATTTTTAAATTCAAAGTTTATAATTAGAATTCACAATTAATCAGAATTCACAATCTGAAAAATTTACTACTTGAAAATAACACAACACTTAATTCTTGAATTAAATTATGAAACAAAACTAATTCACAAAAACTTTATCAGGAATTTAAATTAAACAAGCAAAATTTAAACTATCAAGAATTACTCAAGATTTAAAAAGAAAATCTTAAATGAAATATTAAATCAAGTATGCAATGTTAAATTACCAAGAAACATTTAAAATGCTACGTAAATAAATGTTACATCACAAACATAAAAAATGTGAAAATATAAAGATATTGTAAATAGAAAAACACACAGAAATACACACAAGATTTATCAATAATGATTTCACTTGGTTAAAATTTCCTAACTTATCATACCATGGTATTAATAAGTAAAATTCACGTTACCTTACACAAACTTGTGAAAACCTCTGTAAAATCACTTGCTGCAGCTGCGTTACCACAAAACACACTTTTTTACCTGGCACCGTTACAAACTAAATAACTACTAAATTCAGATCTCAAAAGTTAATGCTAATACGTGACCACAAAACACTACGTTAAAAGTAATCTCTTTCTAAGAATGAGAGAGAGAGAGAGGGAACCAAATTAACTGGTCTCAGAAATCAGAATGAAACAAATTTTAGAATTCCAGTAACACGTGAAACAATTACATGATGTCATTAAAGCATTTTGGGTACGAGATACAAAAGTTCTAGAAGCAGGGAGCTGACGTCATTAAAGCATTTTGGGTGCGAGATATCATGGAGAAACTTCTAGAAAGAAAGTTACGTAATCCCAGCAAAACGTTTTGAACGCAATCTTACAAAACATGGTGTAACTGATCAAGACAGGTATTTTTTTTTTTAAAGTGGCGTACGTGACTCGAACAACGCATGTAACAACATGAAATCACTCGTCTTGAGCTCGTATGGGACGAATCGGCATTTGTTATCCCAACCTGTCATCACTAACCCAAAACAAAGCGCTCTCTCTTATCTCAACTGATGACAATTGAAATGAAACAAGTCTTTGCTGAACACACACGTGTTCATATACTACGCTTTTATCAAGAAAGATATTATTCATTCTAAACAACGTTACTATTAAAACTGTATTAATAATTCTAAATTACGCTATTAAGTTATTCAATCACTAGTTCTTTTGAGATCTGATGCCAAACAAAATATGATACTTCAACAATCATCAAAATTATACCATGAAAATAGGAGGATATATGCATTAAGCAACATCGCGAAAATCGTCAAAAATCATAAGAAAACCTTACTTTTAATGCTCTGGGTGCAAAAACGATGTAAACTGCATTATGAAAATCAAAAACCTTCAAATTATATTATTCTGCCATTTTGGGGCCATATTTCTTCCGTCGGATCGCATATATATATATATATAATTTCTGATGAATATATATATATATATATATATATGCCTGTATATATATACTGTGTATATATATATATGTATATAACTGAATCATGAATATATGGAATGTGATGAATATACAAATAAAGAAAAAATCCACGACAGAAAGACAAACAATGGAGGGCAGCACTCCACTGTTTCTCTTCCTACATGGATTTTGTCTTTATATACATATAAATATATATATGACTTACCTCAATATTTTCTTGTATCTGACTGCTGTTGATTCAGGAAATCATAAAAAAAAAGCACAAAGAAAAGGGGGAATATAACTGAGCTGATGGCTCTACTCACAAGGCAGTTGTAAGCAAACACTTTAGGGTAAGTTTAAGATTATATATTTACATTAAATGAACAATCAGAAGACGAACTGAACTAAGCAGGCAGGTAAGGCCTGAGAGATTAATTATAACTAGGAACACTTGAAGGTATATCCATCGCTGTGACTATGCTGATAAGGGGCATCGTGGGCTCACGACGGGCAAGGCACAGTCAAGGGAAAATTCCACGGCTGAGGATCCCTCTGTAAATGGAGAAATTTCCGAATTAAAGGCCAGTAAGGACACAGTAAAATACGCATAGGACAAGGCAGTGCACGGTGGGTACCAAGGATGCCTTGAACACACGAATTTACGTAATTACTCAAACACTAGAATTTTCGTAGCAATGTTCTAACAAGGAGAGGTTAATATGGAAATACTGGCACTTTGAGATGAAATAGGAAGCACAGTGCAAGAATTAAAATAGTGTGACTGAATGAAAAGAACCTTTGCAACAGATCACTTTACCTTATAGAAGAGGTGGCTTCAGTGTGGGTAATGGTGGTGGAGGAGGGCTAAAGGGCTTCACTGGTAAGAATACTAAGCCCCCTACAAGATAGGACCACGTGGTAGAGGTATGGTGCTCTGAAGGAGGCGGGAGTGCAAAGGGAGGACGGTGAATCGCTTGCGTCCAGATAGGTCTCTCTCTTCTTGTTCCTTTGGTCAGGCCTTTCAAGACCTCGGGTCAGGTATTATGATGCTTTCCTCGTGCAGATGGGGTGTGTTTTGGTACCTATCCCTCCCCCCGAATACCAGGGGTTTACTGTATACCTTAAACTAAAATGCTTATAACAGCCCATTTCAATAGTTCAAAGACCAAATATACCTTAAACTATCATCCTCAAACACTTTAATATCATGTCAAAGTCATCTTACAACACTACCCTTAAAAATATGTGGCTTACAGCTACGTGTGAAAACTAATAAAGTTCACCCTATAATCAGGCACAGCCATTTCCTCTCATACAATATTCAAGCCATCCCATTTTCTTTTTACAGTACAAAGGGGAAACATTGGGAATTCACAGAGTTAAGTATTGTACCTAATTACTGAATTATGCATTGGAAAAAAATATATTTTACTGTACAGTATTGATATTTGAAAATTAGTAAATCATTTTTGTATCATAAAAAATATAGTCATGAAAATACCTTGAAAATACAGTCATCTGTGAATATTGCTGAGAAAAAAATCTGCGAATTGGTGAATTTTCCCACAGAAAAATCCGCAACTAACTGAAGCCGCACATGCTGAACCGCGATATAGTGAGGGTCCACTGTACATAAGTGCGTTTAAAATATACACATAACACAGGCATGTATGTTTACATTTGTGTATATTTGCTTCCATTTATTTATGATTTAATATGTACGATGCAAACATTTTAATATACGTACGTCTTTACTTCTGAGTCTACGTGATTTCTTCACTGCATTTGTATATGTATGTAAGTGCATAGTATTTGTAGTGTCACTTGTACGTACATATGTATCTATGTGTATGTACTGACAATAGGGATTCTTGTCAAAAACTGTGAAACCAGGGTAAAACGAGGAAAATGGCCGCATAATCTAAAAAAAGAGAGCGGAAGAATGTCTTATTTACGTAGGAGAGGGTGAGATGCGATGTTAAATATTCTTTAATTTTCAGCGTAAAATATTCTTCAGTTTTTCCTTTGTATGGCCATTCTTTGGAAATGGAAAATAAAATTTAGGCCAAAGGTCACGCACTAGGACCTATGAGGGAAATTGGGAGTAGAAGTTTTTAAAGGTACAACAAGAGGAAAACCTTCCAGTTTCACTTATGAAACAATTGTTAAGAGAGGGTGCAAAGTAAGACGGAAGAAAGAGAATAAGAACAGAGATATAATAAAAGGAATGGAAAGGGCTGCAGCTAGGGGCCAAAGGGACGCTGCAAAGAAACCTAAGTAATGCCTACAGTGCACAGAATGAGGCGCCCTGACGGCACTACACCCCCCTAGGAGGGACATTCTTTGGCTTTTTATGTAGTATATATATTAGTATATACATTTTCTGTAGATGTACCTATCTACGTATGTGCATGTGCAGTGGAGTCATTTCAGATTTTTCTGGGGGGGGGAGGAGGGTTTAGAACTTATGGTATGGGTGAGGTGGCGAGCGAAGTGAGCCCTATCAACTGGGAGTAAGGAGGGTGCTGTAAGGTCCCCCAGAGAAATTTTTGGAAATTTATGCAAATTTTGGAGCATTTTAATAAAGCAGCAAACAGGTTTGCCACTCCCACCCACCTAGGAGTGAATTGCCACTCCCACCCACCTAGGAGTGAATTTTACTATTTCAAAGGCTAGGGGGGGCAAACCAAGTCTTGGGGAGGGGGGCCATCAGTCTTGAGGGGGTAAGTGGCACCCCCCCCCAACAAATGACACAATGGCACACAGTTTTGGGTTCTTCACTGCTATGGTGCCACCACAAAACAGTGGCCTCAACTCCAGGCACCCTTCCCCACCCATTAGTACAAACAGGTAAAAATTCAAGTTTAGACTTGTTTCAAGTTTATAGACTATTAACTTCCGTTTAGATTTATGTAAGGCATCTGTCTACAATGCATTTACCTTAAGTAACACTATCTGCTTTCACACTTTAACAATAACAATAGTAACAAGGCTCACAAAAAGCCTCATTGCTGTGTAGCAAGTCTTGTGACATTAGGTAACAAGCAAACTGCCACATGGAGGTAATGTTGCCTTTATGTGAGAATACTGAGGGAGAGTACCAGTTTCATGCTCAGTTTCACTAAAGGGTGGACAATATTCCATTCAGACTTCTTGCTCTTGTCCATCCCTTCTCTTGAGATGGCAGAGTTGGACTCTCAAAACTTCTCTTTCGTCACATTCAACATATCCCTGATTGTTCATAGAGAGGTAGAGAGGCCTCTCTTTAAGCCTGATCACCGCGGCAGGCCATGCACTATGTATGGGTCACGGAACTCTAGTCATTCATCTCCCTCTTCATGACTTCATCCCCACATCCCTTTAGCACAAAGTGGAGATTTTTCATTATGTCAGGTTAATCACACCCGTACTATTCCAGGTTACAACTTCCACTGCATTCGTTACTTAAGGATGCTACCTGAATTTCCAAGGTCATCCTTTGCCCCAGTGCCTATTGTTTACAGGAATTTGACTTCTTACATCTGGGTGTACTATTCGTTTTAGAAGCTCTTGCTTCATCCTCCCTCCTAAATTCAGGTTATGATTAATGTGTTTTGCAAAACAGAATTTTTACAATAAAACAAGCTTTTATACAAATTCATTAATCATAATCTTGACTGCCATCCTCTTCCAGATGAAGGTTGGCACAGAGGAATGAGAAGCAATACCTTGTGCAACAGTGGATCTGGACTCGCCTAAGTATGGTTGGATTTCGACTCTCAAGATCTTTTAATCTGGTGTGACTGGGTCCATTTCACATGGAGTAAGCTTACCCAAGATTGATGGGTATGTGCAAAAATAAGTTTTCCTGTTAAACCAATTTTGATTGGACAACAATAATGGAAAATTTATGAAAATTTACAAAAGATTAATGAAAACAAGTTACAATTGTCAAAACTACCAAATCAAGCTTCATTAGCATGACTCAAGACATGTTTAAGAATGAGCATTGCTGTTGTTGCCTGCTAATGGGTCAGAGATGAGGACATTTTATCAGTTGTTTGATGCTCTTCTGCTTTTGTCTGCATGACATTATCATTATCATCGTATAAGTAACTCCCAAAGATAGGTGCCTTGAGAATTCAACGCTTTGAGTAAGACTAATTATGACTGATGAGTCTGTCGTAAAACAAATCAGATTGTGCAATATATAAGATGGCAGATTAACAAGAGCTACTCTACATGCAATTCCCACACATTCTTTTGTTAATTTAGTCCCGACATAACATGGATACTAATGGTACATTATAACTGAAGTTATAGGAGCACGATCATCCACTTCTTAGGTATCCATGCACGTAAAAGAAAACAAACAAACTTTTCTTTTTATTTCCCATTTGCATGACATTTCTGTATGAAATTCTATGTGGAATTCTCAAAACATAAAATAAAACAAACATGAATCAAACTGAAATAATTCATATACCAAAAACAATTTGCAAAAGCTACCTTAAATGTATGCAAGGAGTACAAATGACAAATTCAACACAAGTAATGTAAAATTATATACATTTAAAGATCTTATCTGTACAGGGCTTATAATAGACCTAAACTACAACACTAAACTAAGCATTTCATAAAAAAGAATGAAAAATAAAATGAGTTTATCTTCTACGCTTGGAAATATTCTCTGCTATTGACCTTTTATCACAGTTCGTTTTCTTTGTGACGCCATAAGACAATGACTCACCAAAACAACCCACAGTATAAGTATTACGCATAATAACATATAGCCCATGAAGATGTCAATGGCCATCACTAACTAGAAATACATCCATGTAACACTTGAATATTATGCTGTACTGATAATAACATGTAAGACGAACATACAAAAACAAGCCTTATCCAAGGAGGAGCACCATCCGAGCTGAGCACTTTCTATGACAGAACACGACCTCTTCCATTCTCAAGGTAAACACCAGAATTATAGACAGAGGCATGGCCTACAACACATACAATCAAAACCTGGCTTGTCTGATTTGTTCTTCAGACTTTAAAATGTCTCTTCAAAAATTAAAACATATGATGAGCTAAGCTATAAATTTTTCCCTAACAAGAATGCTTATAATGCATAAAAATTTTACACATATAGCTTATAATGAATGTTGCAAGTAAATGCATCCAATAAGAGGGTGCAATACCCATACTGAATTATCTTTAAATACTAATGGTAATATGTTACAACCCCAATCTTAAAATATGAGTAAGGCAAAATTGAGGCTAAACATTCTTGTGAGAAACAAATGCAGGCATAAACCAGAGGGAAAAAGGAAACATGCATGAACAGAGCAACATATTTAAAAATGTTTCTATCTGCTTCAAGTCAATGAGCAAAATACGTAGTTTCCTCCCTGAATTAATCATCAAGATAAATAAATAATGCTATCACACACAATTATCTCAAAACCAAAGTACGGCCTGATCTACAGTGGACAACAGATACTTCAATAACAGTACTTACTTTAACAGGGGCAAGGCTGAGACTTTTACTTTAGCCAGTAAATTTTCCTTAAAGCTCCTATATCTGACGGCTTTGTATGCAACAAAGTGAATTACCGTACCAATGGAACATCCTAAACTTCCCACTCATTCCACTGCAACACTGATTTGACTAACATGGCATCTCCTTGGCATAATCTGAGTTGGATACTAGAAAAAGAAAGGCATTTTCTCACAAAATTTTCCCCACAGAGTGATAATCTCATCAGCAAATGAGCAGCATTCAGTAGATCCTCTTTTCAATCAAAATATAACAAAGCCTACTCGATACGTACCAATTTTTCCCAAACAACTCTTATGACACAAAACTAACTGCTAGAGACGTTACATTAAGTGATGAAAAAAAAATCCAAGAATATATATACAGTATACACCTTATACTTCAAAGCACTTCATCCGACCATAAGACACATGATGGTGGTAAATTTGCAGAATGACTACAGTATTATGAAAAATCTTTAGTTGAAAAGTTGAAGCATAGCCAAGCTTAATGTTTTACCTTTCAAATAAAATAAATCTGATGAGTAAAATATAAGAACAAGTTTTATGAATTTTGTGAAGATGACATCATCTGCACTCATTTTTTAGTTTTGTTTGCACCACTATAGAAACTAAACCCTGTCAGAACAAAAAAAAAAAAAGATAAGACTCACAGAGTGACTGGCATTCTGATAAGTCCCAATGATTAGCACAGTATACCTACCACTGGATGAAAATTGATGATATCTAATGAAAACGATAGTCAATGTGGTATTCATATGAAATGCACTCTTTGGTGTTTGGCTGGTATGTGATTAACAATATGAGAAATTATGAATTAAGCATTTCATCGTTTGTGTTGTGAAAACTAATCATAATTTATTTTTCCAAACACATGTACCATGAAAATATGTAACCATTTTACTTAACACTATACTGTATTCATAAATTTCAGAAAATTTATACTGAAAAATTAAAATGAAATTACTCAAACTACCAAAATAACTAATGAAACAGACACAGTTCATAGTTGAACCTATGACTGGACTTCAATTCCATAAAATTCAAACATAAAATCACAAGACTGAAGAAATGAGAATTTGCATGTAAAAATCCTTTGGAAATGAACACTGTACCATTTCTCCGCATGAAAAAACCACTATATCAACTACTTCACTTGTAATAAATGCATCTATCATAATCTCATAAATAATGGCAGTGCAGTACAGAATTATTAAGTTATCACAATGCACTTATGAAATTCAGTTAACTTCAGTGACAAGATACAGTAATAAATACCTACATGCAATGACCTTATTCTAATCTCGCACCCTAAGTCCCCATATCGAAGTTCGGCGAATTCCAACGGTGGGCCGCGCAACAGATGAAAATAAATACTTGTTTACGTGGATCCGTGACAGACTTTGTCTTAGAGTTGCTATGGCGCTCTCGTTGAGTATTCCATAAATATCCAGGTACAAAAGGCTTGGAATCATCTTCAGTTCACTGGAAATAAAAAAAATTAAACAATTGTATTTCTGCAGATACAACACTCTATTTTATTTGTGCTATGATGCCTTCTATAGTGTCTTTTTACTTAAAGTTGGGGCTCAAACATGAAAGAAGTCTTCAGTGTCATCTTCTAAGGTGAGAATTCTACCCTTAAAGGAGGTCCCCTAGCCCCTTTGCTATATATAAAAAAAAAAAGGCAATCACATCATATATGTTTAATTGTAAAAGCAGTTCTCCATTCTTGGACTAGGTCATGTAGGTTAGTTATCGAAATACCCACGAGTCAAATGAGTGTGACAATTTAAGAGATGGGATACAATTACCTAACTGGCATTCTTTTTGAACTACAAGCAATATTATCAAGCAGCAAGTTTAATCTGTTTTATTATTGGAATTATTCCTCATAACCTGTCATTTGCTTAAAATGATAGGGTTTAGGAATGGTAAGAAATCACTGACACAAACACATACATCTGATCTAGTCAAAATAGTGATGCACTACTCGTAAAGGAAACCAGTTTGTTTTATTAGGTAAGAGCAGAAAATCCTTCACCTGGCAAAGATTTGAAACTGCCAGCATATACTGGGTAATATGAAACCTAAAGTTTTGTATGTTTACTGTGAGCTGCTTGTGGTGTTAAAGGATATGTATATGCACCACTTTTAGACGGACAGTTAAAGTATGCACAAACATACTTTGTACAGTCCAAGGAGGGGGAGAGTTATGGCCATCATCACCATTATACTATTGAAGAAAATTATTTGCGTACATTTATTTACACATTTTTTTTAATTCTAATTAGGATTTGCAGTGAATAATTACTTGTAAAAAGAGAGACATTTCAATTTTCATTGCAATTTTATATGCCTACTGTGTCACAGTGAGGAGAGAATGACAGTTCTACACTTTCAACTTCCAGCTCATGTGTCCACCAAAGTTTAAATACTTAGAAATTAGCAGTCTGGCCAATACGTATTTTATTGTTTCTCATTTTTAGTTCATGGTTGACAATCAACTGCTTGAATTGACATCATAAAATATGATTTTTTTTTAAATAAAATGGAAAACTTTTACAACAGCTAAACCAGAACAGCAAGGTAACATCAAGTCTCGTAGGGCTGGCCTGAAGGGTTTGGTAGTAATAAATATACAAAATCTTATTCTAAAAATTACAACTCCTTTACATCTGAATAATCTGAAAATGCTGAAGATTTTGACAAAATCTCTCAGATGGGGTTGTTTCAAAACTCGATATTTGAAAATTTCAGCCCAGGAGTTCTTAATGCAACACGGAATGAAGTTTCCAAAAGGAAGAAGCACTGTACATGTTTTGACTTACATATATGCATCTGGCTGTATTGTATAGCAGCGTGAGAAGGCTAAGTATTCAACACTGCGTAGCTGACTAATAATGGTCGTGACTGCAGCTGCAGTGAGTTGTGTTCCATCACTCACATCAAGTTCCACAAGTCCTGGAGCCTGATCCGCTAATAACTTCACATCTGAAAAACGAAGCGCAAAGCACAATTAGGTCATAGTTTAGAGGAAGCTGTGGTATATTATAAATTTTTAGGATAACTTGCATTTTTCTAGATATATCAACCTGAAGTCTTTCATGTGGATTGCATTCGGTGTAAGGGGTCCAGTCCTTGAAGCTTGGTAACAAAAAAGTTTAATAGCAGTAGATGAGTAAGGGGCGAAGGGACCAACCAACTCACTCAGTATGCAGCACCGGTTTTTTCTTCAGCATCAAGGACAAAAGCAGGGTTGTTTGGAGGTGGGATTATTATAGAAGACTTTACGTTTGTGTATCTAGGAAAAATGCAAATTATCTTAAAAATGACATTTTTATAATAAAAGTTTCACATATACGTACAAAGTAATTATACAGCCTATGTTTCTGACTTGCCTGACAGCTAAAAATTTGAAATTCGCAGTAGTGCTCAATTGTTTTAGTGTAAGTGACAAGGCCCCGCCCACTATTGGGGAAGGATAGGTACAACACAGCTGAAGAGCTCAGTTCGTTTGTGCCCTCAATGTCTGTGAACGGGGAGGAGGGAGGGCTCTAATTTTGTAATTACTTGGTAAGTATATACTGTATATATATCTGAATCCCATATTGACAGGTGGTGGGATGCATGGACATAGATAACCCCAAAATTTCAGTGAAAAAATGATTTTGAGACAAAAATTCTAGATAGCATTGGTTAAAATGCTTGTTGTACTCTTACTGTTAAAGAGAGCTGCTGCAGATAGATACTGCCTATGGCTGGTGCTCATCTTAGCTATAGTAGTGAAGCTGTGGAAGTGCACATCAGTGAGGTTATTCTGAGCTACAAGGCATCAATGGAGGTTATGTCTCATGGCTAAAATAACCTTACAAGAGTGCCCTTGCCCTGGGTGCAGTACTGTAAAGACAGACAACCAGAAAATGCTGTCACCTACACACCATAAAAAATCCCATTAAAAACCATTACCCACCCATAAAAAAGGACTGGTGGGTACTCCAAGTACATAGTACCCCCAAAGCTCCCCAAGAACTCAACAGCCCACATCAAGGCGAAAGAGGTAGAATAGGAGCAGACTCCTATGCTTCCTCCCTTAACATCATGCCAGCTACAGACAACGGACCCAGGGTACTATTTACGTGCAATAGTACCCGTAAGTAATGCGCCGCAAACACAAATTTACATTCCAAAAGGTTAATTAAAGAATTGCAGACAAATACACGTTTTATGTTTACAATGTCCGTCCCAGAGGTTTCAGAAGAAGAGATGTTATTTCTTCTGCACCAGCTGCGGAATACTGCTCACTTTGCTTGGTAGACTCTGGAAGAGGACTGCCGTCTAGTAATCGCTTCTGCAGCTGATCTTGAAAAACCCTTCACTCTGATGAGTCTCCTGACAGTCTGAATCCTGTCAGAGCAAGAACGGATAGGTTGCGATGGAATCCGTGGAAACGCAGTTACTTGAGAAGCTTTGGCTTCTGTGGAAGGAGCCCAGGGTAGTCGACTAACAGTTTGAGGAGATTTGAGAACCACTCTCTTCGTGGCCAAAAGGGGGCTACCAAAGTCATCGTCGTGTCCTGATGGGAAAAGAACTTGTTGATCACTTTCCTCACCATGCTGAATGCGGAAAGGCATATAGGTCTAGGGATGACCAATTCTGGAGCATGGCATCTGTCGCCCATGCCAGAGGGTCCAGTGCCAGAGAGCAAAATAATGGGAGGCAATGGTTCTTCGACGTCGAGAACAGGTCCATCGACGGCTTTCCCTGCAACTTCCACAGGTTGGTGCATACCTGTGGACCTAGTACCCATTCTGTGGGTCAAAAATTGGGGGGAGAATCTTGGCTCCAATATTTTCGATCGAAATCCTAATTGATAAATGAATGTCTAATATTATTTTTCTCCAATATTTTCGATCGAAATCCTAATTGATAAATGAATGTCTAATATTTTTTTCTCCTGAACCACACAGGGAGCAAAAGAAAGCAGAGCAGAAAGAGAGAGGAATTAACCTAGGCTAACAGGTGGTAGGTTAAAGGAGGAGAAGCCACACCGGAAGACAAAAGGAAAAGACAGTAGGCTTCTGGTGTGCCCTAACTAACTGTCTACATAAATTATCAGCCTCTAACATCTTCTGATGCTACACAAAATTTACATCCTCTCATCATATCACTCAAAATCTACAAATCAAGAAAGCCATGCTCATGCCTGAGCAGCTAGCCTAACACAGGCTACAAGGTTATCTTGCAAAATCTAACATTCGGTTTTCACAAAGTCTTTCCTATACAGTCTAATGCTTTCATCTCTGCTTGTAGATGACATAAAGCAAAAACAGAAACAAGCACAGTACCGTACAGGAGAAAATGGCCAGAATCATCAAAATATTACTAATGTCGATCCGACCACCAGGTCAGCATGAAGGAATATGACAAGAAAGTAAACATTCCAGCACCATCTGGTGGGAAAACAGATGGCTACAGTGACAGTCCGAGTAGGTTAGCCAAGCGTATTTTGATTTTTTCTTTTTAAATGCTGACTGCACCAAAAGGTGCAAAGATAAAGCTAACTTTACCAGTAGGTAAGTTCATTCCAAATAATATATACTTACTTGACCCTTTATAACTTTCACTGATTTATTCCTTCTTAACATGTATTATTTAATTATACAAGTATAATCTTTGATGTCCATTACATATACATACAATGGGGTCCCACAAAGTATAGTAAGTTAATTTTAATCCATTCATATTAAAATTTATATTAATAAATTTCAAACAAAATCTACAGCAAACAAAATTTTAATGTTTTTACTTCATGTAATATACCACATGACCCAAGTACCTTATTTGTTGCCTGTTCAATTCTGCAGATTTCCCTGGACAAGACTTTCTATTTAATCATCAGCTTTTAGCCAATAAACTGCTTCATAATGAATTTTCCTTTGTGCTAATCGGGAATTCAAAACAATCTAAATTTAGAAAGATTCACAAGATCACTTACGAGAATCTGTTAGGGTACTACGACAACCAGATATATTCAAGCGTTCCAAAGACGAAGGAAATCGACGGCATATAACACGAAGATCTTCTGTTGATAGCCCAGTCCAGGCTAAATTTAATGACTGCATCCTGCAAATAAATGACAACATATAAGTAAACAACATTAATTTCTTTAATGTATTTGTTTGAGCTGAATAAATCACCAATCTTATCAATAATAACCACATTACCAGAAAGCTAGTTTATATTGTAACTCTTTCTCCTTTCTTTGAACATTAAAACCATTTAAATTCTTTTTATAGAAAATAATAATTTTCATGATAAAATTAATTTATCTGGATTCTGAACTACTGTTAAAGTTAGCTTTATCTTCGTGACATTTGGTGCTAACCTACGAGGACTGTCACTGTGGTCATCCATTTTCCCAGCAGATGGTGTTGGAATGTTTTTTGTTCTTGTCATATTTCTTCTGACCACCCACAATGAAGTGGGGAGGCTCAGTGGGTTTCTACTGTAACAGTAGGTAAGTATCCAAATAATTAATTTTATCATGAAAATTATCATTATTTGGAATGAATCTTACACACTGTTAAAGTTAACTGACAACCACATTGAATAAGGATGGTGGGTTAGTACAGCCAGAGAAATAGGGTTCAGCCAAGTGAACTAAAAGCTTTTTTAAAAGGGGAGAAAAAGCTTCTCAACATTCCTGTCTGAAGTGTGATCCTTCTGGTAAGTACTGTCGTCAGATGTTGGAACCACGCCAGGGTGTAAGGTCCTCGTAGCAAGACTTGTCAGAGGATCCTTACAAAAAAAAGGACTCGTAGAGTACTTGTGACTCCTGTGCCTGAGTCGAAAGCCCATAACCAACAGTTCAAAGCTAAAGACAACTACCACCATCTGATAAGAAGGTGCACTCCTATACACAAAAAGTGCACCTTCATGTTCCTCAAATTCAATAGCGGGATTTCTAACAACTAACGATATGACAGAAATCAAGGTTACTTTCAAATTTGGTTGAGGAGAGAAAGTCCCTACTGCAACGAAAGGACTAAGGGCTTAATACCTCATGCTAAAATTGAACACTCACAAATAATGAGGCAAAAACAGTTATAACTCCCCTCATTGGCAGGAAAACCTTCTCTAGAAGAAGGTTTTAAAGGAAATAAAGACATGTTACAGCACGGAAGCCATGAGGATTATTTCCAGAAACAGGTAAAAAACTCCAGAATCTACTCTGTGTGCATAGACTTTACCCATCTTGGACATTGGAGTGTTTGGCTTTCTAACAACCACAGATAAATTCTTAACCTCTCCTCCTAAAGGTTATGTCTGTCCAGGTAAACCCTTAAGAGTTCTAACTGGACATAAGACAACCATTATTCCATTGCTACCTAATTAGCTAGATTAGGTGCTTTCACAAATCTGGGAAGGGCTTTCAATTCTACTTGGGAAATTCTATATGGAACTTTCGTGCAAAAAATGTTGTAGAGGCAAGTCCCTAAAGGGAAGACTGCAAAGGTAGCGTTAAGAATTTCTAATCTCCCGATTCGAGACATCTTCGGCGATGGCCCTAAACACTTAAGGGTTAAGTAGACATGATGGGCCACTGTCAAAAAACAGCTACCAATGGTTGAGCAGGGCTACGTAATATAATTTACACAACTGTTTCTGTTATTAAAAACGGAGTTCTAAAAGGAATAAGACATTCTTCCCATAGCCTTGGAAGTAGGTCTACAAGGAGAGGTTATAACTGTGAAGCATCATAAACTCTGCCTCTTCAGGACTAATATTTATTATAACCTTACACATATCTACATATGTACATTTATATACATACACATCTGCACGTGCATGCAAAAACATTACACATATATATGCTTATATATACTGTACATACATACAAACAGTCGACCCCCAGTATTTGTGGGGATAGGGACCACAAACCCCCCTGAATAGCTAAAGTCCTTGAATACTTGACACCCTCTCTAAAAATGCTTATAACTATCTATTTTAATCTTTCAAACACCGAAGACCCCCCCTCTAAAAAATGCTTATCACTGCCTATTTTAATAGTTCAAACTATCCTCCTAAAACACGTACATATTTTAATATAATTTCAATCACTTTAATATCATTTCAGTACACATCATTTCTGATACCAGTTTGGGAGTTCAGTTACCGACAGGGTTCCCAATAAGGAGGTCCCTTGGGTACTGTAAAGGGGTCCCTCCTGAACCTATGGAGGGGAGGGAACTAGTTCTTTACCAGCCAAAGCTAAAGACCTGTTTCTTTCCACATAAGTTTCTTTCTTTCTCTCTCTCTCCAAGTTATTATTTACTCTTATTACTATTACAGTATTATTATTATTATTTAATCTTATTATTTGAAAATTAGTACTTATTATTACCTGCATTATTACAGGTATTAGTGAATGTTTCTCAACGAAAAAGTCTGCAAATGGCCAAATTTTATCGCAAATAATTTGGGGGTAAATTCTACAGAAAAATCTGCCAGTCGGTGAGTCCGTGAATTGCAAGACCACGAACAGCAGGGGTTGACTTTATATAAAAAATAATATAATCATATATAAGTATTACACTTGAAGTAATCGAGCTGTAGTGTTAGAATGAAATACTGAAATCAAAGGTACTTTCACCTCAAAATCAGGCTAAATTACCTTACCTATAGAGGAGACTTCACTTCCTTCGTCCAAGAACTAGAAACTTTCACGTTGAACAAAGGAGGGTGAAAAAAAAATGTATATTGTAAACAAGTCCTCACTGAGTTCTAAGCAGCTTCAAAACTGGAAAAGAAGCTGTAGCATCTGAGAACCAGAATAAAGAGAATGCTTCTGAGGTCACCTCTGAAGAAGAGATTAAGCCAGCAACATGCTGGCACATCGTCTAGTTTGATTGGTTCCTAAGAGCTCACTCTACAAACACAGTTGCGAGCACAAAACATTGCTCATGTTAGGAGCAGAACTATTAAACACTAAACAGATACCTAGCTTCATATTTCATTGAAAATATAGTAAGATATAGTAATTCTCTTATGACAGTTCAGCCATTTCCCCAAAGGCTCTAATTCATGAGAACATACCCTACCATAAACAGAGTTAACTTCTTACTCGTTTTAACAGGAGCCGAGGTAGAAGCAAACTAAAGGCCCTGGTTAATGGATTCAATTTGGCAAAAGGAAGAGAATACGGAACAGAGCGAGCTATGCACCACTTAAATACAAAAGGAGAATCAACCGAAACATGGTTGAGACTCCTCAAGTCCAAACAGAGGAACCGAGGTGGAAGAGGTGAAATATGGCCAGAACGTGAGTAATGACTACACGAAATGCCGGGTGAAAATACCGGATGGAGGAATGGGTACTTGGATGGATTCTTGTATGACGTCACCACCTAACCTTGATGACAATCAAGTGGCGTCTGCACAGATTGATGTCATCACTTAACAGTGACGACAGTCGCAGAGAGTGCACAACACTTAAGAGGCAATTAGCGAGAAGCAAGAGCTGTGCTAAAATCAGGCTAACTCACTCTAGTTAAAAAGGCGGTGGAAGAGGAAGAGCCGCTATACAAAAAGGAATAGTAACTGTCACCAGGTGACGAATACGAAACAACAGAGGGAAAAACTGAACAAGAGGGGGGGAGTAAAAGATAACACACGAACAGACACGTGGTTCATATCTGCTGAGGCAAACGTAATACGCCTGAAGCCATAACTCTACCGGTTCACATACTGTACATCACAATTATTCTAAAAGGGATGTTACATGAGCCAGCCAGAGCTGCAAACTTAGTGGAAAAAACCCCATGTTTGGCAGATTTTAACTTGTCACAGTTGGCAACACAGAGCCAGTGAATGCGAGTGTCAACAATGAAAACTCCCCACGAGTTTGCTGTTGAACCCGAACCGGGAAAAAAGGAGGAGAGAGAGGTGTCAAAGGGCACAGAACCTTGGTCCCAAGATACGCCTTGGTTCCCTGTCCGAAGAGACAAGCAGCTGACACAGGGCAGTCAAGAGGGTGGGCTACAGACACATGCCAAGGCTCCGACACCTCCTCCCTCGCGGAAGAAACTGAAAAAGGATGAAAACTGGGGGTCGTTGGAATCTGGCCCTAATATTTTCAATCGAAATCCTAATAAAATATATGTCAATAATTGTTTTTCTCTGAACCACACAGGGAGCAAAAGAAGGCAGAGCAGAATGAGAGAGAGCGAGGAGTTAACCTAGGCTATCAGGTAGGTTAATGGAGGAGGAGAAGGAGAAGCAACAACAGATGACAAAAGGAAAAGACTGGGTAGGCTTCTGGCGTGCCCTAATTGTTTACATAAATTATCAGCCTCTAACATCTTCCGATACTACACAAAATTTACATCCCGTCATCAGAGCACTCAAATTCTACATATCAAGAAAACCAACCCCGTGCCTGAGCAGCTAGTCTTCCATAGGCTACAAGGTCATCTTGCAAAATCTAAACATTCAGTTTTCACAAAGTCTTTCCTATACAACCTAATGCTTTCATCTCTGCTTATTGCAGATGACAGAGAGCAAAAACACAAACAAGCACAATACCGTACTGGAGAAAATTAGCCAGAAATCAACAAAATATTACTGGAGAAAATTAGCCAGAAATCAACAAAATATTACAAACGCCAATCCAACCGGCCATATAACAGGTCGGCATGAAGAAATATGACAAGACTGTAAACATTTCAGCACCATTTGGTTGGAAAACAGATGATTACAGTGACAATCGGAGCGGGTTAGCCAAGCGTATTTTGATTTTTAAATGCAACTGCACCAACCAGCACGAAGATAAAGCTAACTTTAACAGTGGGTAAGAGTCACATTCCAAATAATAAGCATCAAGGTGTCTGCAACTTAAACCTGTCATATTTTTGTTCTATTCACTTAGGACATAAGACTTATTTACCACCAGTCTAGAAATCTTTCCATTACAACCAGGCTACTAAGACCCTTTCTAATCCATATTAAAACAAGGTTCACAGTTCAGCATGCTACCATGGTAACAGAAGTGTTCTGTACACAGTTATGATTAAGTGCAGTTCTTTGTAGGTCTAAATTCACAAGTTGGGTTGGAAATACCCAAGGAGCATTAGGTTACAGGCTCTTTTTTTCTTTTCCAAGTTTGGTTAAAACGGCTGAGAAAATAGTTTTCAGTTTTGAAGAAGATATCTTAAATTTATCTTATTACCAAAAAGCCAAAGCTTTCTTGGTGACCTAAAGGTTACAAGTAAAAAAAAAAAAGAGTATAACATTAAAGTATAGGCTTGACCATAAACCTAAAGAAAAGTATATTTTACAGTATATCTTCATCAGCAAATTGCTTATCAACAAATCACCAAAAAGCCAAAGCTTTGTTGGTGACCTAAAGGTTACAGGTAAAAAAAAAAAAGTGAGCATAACATTAAAATACAGACTTCACCGTAAACCTAAAGAAATGCATATTTTACAGTACATATTTATCAGCAAACTGCTTGTCAACAAATCACAAAAATGAATGATCAGATTACCTTCACAAACAACAAAATAACGTTCCACTGACTTACCTTCTGCACTTTGTTAGAATAGGAGTTAAACAAGAATGACTGAGGCCGTATACCATAGCCAAATTCAATGTTTCAAGCTTCACATTATTGGAAATGTGGAACAAATTATCTTTGACACTGTGCAGTGTTCCAAACTAAGCTTCTTGAGCTCAAAACAAACGCTCAGCAATTCTTCCAAAGCTGAAAAGAAGGTAAACAAACTTGAGAATACTGTCCTTGCTTCAAACTGTCATACACCAGTTTAGCTAATAACAAAAATTATCAGTTCCTTGGACTACACATTTGGATTTAATTAACATACCTTTATACTGTTTATCAAAATGTAGCTATTAAATGATTTAAAACGTGAAATACCACAGATTCAAGATACAAGTCATTTGCAATTTTCCTTGATATTATCACCTCATGTCTTTTATACAGCACTAAACTTCAGTGAAAGCTGTTTCAGCTACTGAAGCCTGGTAACAAGGTGGTAGCTAGCAGCAGGTGAGTATGAGGACATCATTTATCTTGGAGTTCTCTGGAATGCTGAACTTAAGATGAAGTATCAGAGGTACGGAAATGCGCTTGGGCGGAACAACTGGATACAAGATGAGATCAGGTCTGATGGAGCTTCCTTGGAATATTCTCCAACTAACCTTACATGATTTTCAAACACACACATGGGACCCTCCAGTCTTAATGGGTTCCTGGCTAAGATGGACAACACCCCCTTGAAAAAGATGGTAGAGACCTACTGAGTGTTTGGAATTGACAAATCCTGACACTGGACTGCAACTGGAAGATAGCATGTCTCCATCCCTATGTGTAGAAGGAGAACCAGGCTTGCCGGAACTAGTGCCAGGCCTAGGGAAAGCAGCTACAAAGACTTGGGAGGATAAGGACTCCTAGACCAGGAGATCAATTGCCATGGGCTATCTTCCTAAATTTCTCCTGTTTGGAGACAGAGGTGGTGAGGAAAATGAAGAAGGCAAGGAAGACAAAGGTCGAGGCAGAAGGAGCACGCTTGTGTTTCTTCCCTTTGCTACCACTTTGTAGCTGTGTGCTCTACAAAGGCAGCAAACAGAACTCTCTAGGCAATCCCAGAGAAGGCCACAACACCTTCAACATTTCCCAGAACTGCAACGATTTGCCTAGAGTAGATGGCATTACACGAGCAGACGTGGAAAGAACAGGTGCACAGTCAAGCCCACACCAGCCAGTCACCTGTCTCACCAAAAGCAGAGGGCAAGAGTTGAATCTCCTTCTGCCCAATTTTTCCCCCTATGGAAAGGGAAACCTATCACGAATGAGAGGTATCGGGGCAAGCAGATGAAACAGAAGACAAGGGACAGAAAATAGCCAAAAATCAGCGCCAGGGATAATGGCAATGGCTTAACCACCAAACATGCCAGTCAATGCTTTTTGGCCTTCTTGCTCTTGGTTCTGTATTTCACCATAAGTTTTTAATGCCAGATTCCATCTGTCGTTGCAAGGTCCTACTGCTGTGGTAAAGGCATGGTGATGAATACAGTACTGTACCAAATTAGACAGGTGCTGTCACAACAAATCCTCAGGAGTGCAAAATGGAGTAAAAATGTTCAATCCTCACATATATAAGAACACATGATGAATAATGGGAAGTGAAAAACAACATTGTGATTACAAGGAACGGTTAGAAGAAGTAAAACATGTTATTTGGGAAGACACTGGACTGTGAAGTCTTCACTGAGAAGGCAGTGAAATACAGAAAAGCAAACAGCCTGGATGGAGAGGATTTACAGTATATTGCTAGGCTAATGGTAAATATATCCAGTAAGCAGGCAGAGAAAAGACTTATGATGCATATACAATGCTCGTGTAACTCTAACCTGCAGAAACAAAGGCAATGATAAAGAAAATGAAACCTTAAATAGTTGGAACCATAGAATGCTAAAATTCATAAACAGAATGAGTAGGAAGACCATATCAAAAGAGAGGAAAAATAAAGAGAGAAAAAATGTACTGTCCAGTGTCTTGAAACTCAGAAAGAGATATCAAAGATAAGGCAGAGCTAGCCCAAAAAGTAGTAGGCATGAAAACAGCCCTGGAAGGTCAAGACATTCATGGAAAGGGCAGAGATAATGGTCTAGAGCAGCTGGGAACTCAAGCAGAAACTGAACCAGACAGGGAAAAAGAGAAAACTCATTTCACCTCTTACATATCTAAAATATACAAACAAAACTTTTATGGAAACATCAAAAACTCTTGTCTTACCATGAATCTCAATAGCTGCCATGCTTAGGTCCAAGTACTGCAATCTACTACGAACTGGAGGAAGGCTTGGCAGATAATGTAACTGTGGAGAAAATATAGGACTACTAATCTGAAAAAAAAAAAATAAATAAATAACATTAGTACTGAAAGTTATTATGTAAGCAGTGGTTCAACAATTCTGTACATCAAGAATCTAAGTGGTCTGACAGTGTACAATTGTATATGAATGGGCATATCCGTGCATAGGCACAATGAAACAAAGAAGCATGTTTGTTTATGTATACAAAAGCATATTTTGTATATGTCAATTACTAAATAATGTTTGTGGTTCATGTCGGGCAAGGCCTCAGGGACATGTGAGGTGTTGCTTATGCATCCCTGGGTGCTCTTGTATTTCTTGACGGAAACAGTGTGTCTAGCGTTCGCTCACCATGCTAACACCGACTCTTGATATCCAGCAATGGTCAGATCATCTACTCCCTTCCAGCAGAAAGATGAATACGCAAGAGAACACAGACCAGATAGTGCCCCCCAAAACGCCAGACACATTGCTCCTGTCACAAAATACAAGAGCACCGAGGGAAGCACAAGCAACACCTAACATTACCATGAGGCCTCGCCTGACACGAACCATGAACGTTATCTTGTAGCTGATACTGCACAGGCAGTCCCCGGTTATCAGGGGGTGTTCCGTTCTGACGGCATGATGATAACCGAAAAGCGACGATATCCGAGGGGCTTTTTCAGCGATTTTCGTTTATTGGCACCTCTGTTAGGTATGTATCGGCCCCGATATGCAGAAATTGGCGATTTTCAGTGCTAAAAATTGCTGATTTTCGTCACTAGACAAGTGCCGTAAAACCGGATTGCAGA
This sequence comes from Macrobrachium rosenbergii, assembly GCF_040412425.1. Lineage (NCBI taxonomy): Eukaryota > Metazoa > Arthropoda > Malacostraca > Decapoda > Palaemonidae > Macrobrachium > Macrobrachium rosenbergii. Next base: position 90,962,207 of record NC_089743.1, on the reverse strand, counting down.
TAACTGGGGACTGCTTGTATATGCAAAATATATTTTTGTATAAATATACACATGATGCTTGTAAATATATATACACTCATACCATTTATTATACATTAAAAATAACCTTTAGCGAGCATTTCTCAATGAAAAAGTCTGCGAATTGCTGAATTTTTCATGAACAATTTGGGGATAAGTTCCACAAAAAATCCGTGAATTGGTGAAGCTGCGAATTGAGAAACCATGAATAGTGGCGGTTGACTGTATTATACAGCTTATCACATTGCAGACAATGATGCAATTTATGTAAATTTTAGCATACAAAACAAATGATCAATTTGATACCAACCTCTGCTTTTGCCAGTCGAAGAATGCTTGCACCCCTCAGAATAACACGTCCAACCACACCAGGCTTTAAGGACTTTCCACCAAGATCCAGTCGCCTCCACAGGCTCTCGTCAAAGGAAAGTCTTTTCCATCTTCTGCAAACCTGTGCACATCTGGCCAACATAAACTTAGGTAACCAACGAAACACAGCAAGAATTACTTCATCAGTCATCCTATTGAATTTGTCTGAAAAATTTAGTTGTGTTAGAACAAGGTTCAATGCTTTAGAATATCTAACAATGCAATGTCAAGACCATTCTAAGCTTTAATCTACAGATATATTTTTTCAGTGGCTGGCCTACATTAGCCCCTAAGGGACGGGCTAAATATATATTAAGCTCACCCCTGACCGGGCAAACTTTAAGGTTGGTCAATTTAAGAAAAAAACACATCAATGGAAAGAGGAAGATATGCAAATTTTGCACATGGTATAAGAAAAAAAATTCTAATAATTTTTCCCTACCTTCCATGGGAAGTTGAAAGTGACTATTTACAACCCTGTGTGGGGCCTCTTTAACCCATAAGAGGTTGCATGGTTTACTCCTCAGGTTACAAATAAAAAAATTTTTTTTTTTTTTGCTTAATCAGAGTCAAATGGCCCCAAAACAAAGAAAATAGCATTTAAAAGGTACACAATCCATGTTTACAGGTCCAAAACTGGAAGTTTGCATTAGGGACATATCCCATTCTGGCTGCTGAGACATAATCCTCGTCGTGTTGTTGTTCATTTTCGCTTTTTTTTTATATTTTTTCTGACCCTCCATACCTCCCCTTATAGTCCACTAATACAAACAATTTATTATATAAATTTCTCTTACAAAATTGAAATTAGACAAATTTATTTTACTTTTTATTCAGTAATGCAACTTACAAACTACATTTTCTTTTTTCTCTAGCACTTTTACAAATTTCTAAGAGTATGATATTCTTCAAAGCATGGTTCCAGACATAGTGGAACATCACATTCACTGCAGGGGAGACGAGTGTCTTTTCTCTGCTGTGGTCGAAGATTTGTAAGTCGGCATACATAGCAAGCCCTTTGTACTCTCTGTTTTTGGCACCTGGTGGCACTAGCATTCGTACAAATAAAATGATGTGCAGGAAGTCTGGCTGGATCTCCAGCAGCAGGGTGATGACCAGGTGAGGGCAGTCAAAAGTATTATCTTCTAACAGCTAGTGTATCACTTCAACCATGAAATGTGGCAGTGAACATTTCTTATGGCTCTTGAGCATAAACAATATTTGTGCATCCAACACTGCGATATCTAACATGTCAAAACAAAAAAGTTTCTTGAACCATTTTAGTGTCTTACGAGCACAATCAATAGATGATGTCATTGCATCTGACTTGTCTACCAAACGCATATTAGTGTTATAATCATTGACACATTCAGGTTTGGATATTCTTTCATGAGTATGAGGATCAACATTCTGGCTGAGGACCATGAGAGGATTGTGAACAGATGTGAGGAGGGAAACTTCCTGGTTGTCATCTTCCAGTGACCAGCAAGGATATTATTTGATTGCTTGTGTGTCACTTCACCCCTGCAGACAATAGGAGCGACGTTGGCATGTTTTTTTGTTGTCTTTTCACAGTACCACAGGCTCCTGTCTTTCTGGAATAGATACTGAAGGAGGGCTGGAGGTATACCAATTATCGACAAATAATACATGATCTTTGTCAAGATAAGGTTCCATAATGGTTAGCACTACACCACACCACAGACAAACTGAAAATCTCATTGAGTGTCACTTGTTTCAGCACCAGTGCACAGTATAAGATCTTGAACAAACCAGTTTGACAGTCACATAAAATGAAGTTTCAACTCAAATCTGTGACGTTTTGAAGGAATGTACTGTCTAAATGATATATTACCTCTCTATAAAACGAGGCTCTCATCTATGACCACATTATGAAAGGGATAAAACACTTCTTTGCATCTATATCTCATATGATCAAACATTGCACAAATTCTGTTTATCTTGCCTACTGCATTGGTTAGATAACCTTCAAGATTATCATAAAAATGTAATGCATGTAAAATGTTTCTAAAACGATTCACAGACATTATTTTTGGAAAAATGGGCGTATTCAGGAGAGTATCAGTGACCCAATAATCACGATACCTGCCCTTCCTGGCAATACCCATAAGCACAACCAAGGCAAAGAAACTTCTCATCTCTGATACTGTGATGTCATACCACTGTAGTTCCCTTGAGTGTTCGCTTGATATATGAACTCCTTGCATAAAATGAAAGTAATGATTTGACTCCTCTACAATTAGTTCCATCACAGAATCATTCCAAAATAAATTGAGAAAATCACTTTCACGATTAATTTCTTCAAAATCATCCTCCTGCATTCCTGATAAACTTTCATCAAAATTGAAGCTGGTCTGATATTTCTGACACGGCCAGCCCTACCTCCCCGGCCACCCATGACTCCCCTCCTCCATGCAGTTCGTAGAAATGGACGACAAGCTCGTCTTCCTCTTGGTGGTGGTGGTGTCGGAGATGGGGTGGGGGTATCGGGTGGGATGGGGGGATCATCAATATCAGAGTCATCAGCAGAAACATTGATTGGCTAACTCTTCCTCTACTCTTTTTTGATCAAGAATGAAGCCGTGATGTTGGAGATGGTGTTGGAAAGCGTTGGAGAATAGAGATAGCTGGGGAAATGGAGGCTGCACCATCTCCAAGAGCTAAAATTTCTTCATTCGCTGAAACTTCATCACTTTTGTCTTCAGATTCATCTCTAATATCTTCGTGTACATAAGTTTTATCTTTATCACTATCATCTACTGATCTTCACTACATACATCACCTTCAAAACCATCAGGTCGACACTTACGACCATAAAATACGCGCACAGAGAAAGGAGAAGGTGATTGAGAGTGCGATCAGCCAGCTCGACCTTGCTCCATGATGACTAATAAGGCCATTGGTGTGATTATTATTATTATTATTATGTTATTATTAACACTTTTATTATTATAAAAAAAATATATTTCTGGGCTCGACCTGTGTCACCCAGTGAAATGGTTCCATTTAGCACATTTCTAGGTATAATAATTGCTAAATATACCAGAGAAAAAGCTATCTAGAATGCCGGGGTTACCGCCCCCGGAGCGATCATCTAATCAATGTCGATATACACTAGGGGTGAACTTCCCTTATATGGGAGTAGCCCAGATCAAATAAAAGAGCCCAAGTAAAATCAAAAGTAGCCCAAAAAGTTGCAAGTACAGATTGTGAAATCTGGTTGCCCAAAGGTTTAAAAAGCAGCCCAATCTGGCAACCCTGGGCCGGCCTCAAGTGCCGTTGCCCAATCCAACATAAACAATGTCCATTCAATGAGCTATGAAGGGGTGCAAATCTGAAAACTTAAGATCATCATGTGACGTGGATAACCTATGTGGGACGACCTCTGCAACATGTTTGACCTCTTATGGGTTAACAAGACACTCATAAAGATATGTTAATTTTACCAAGTCATACATGTTTTTTTTAATAATTTATTTTATTTGGTAAAATTATACTTACAGCTCATACAATATCATAACAGATAAGTACTAAGATCGTTAACAAATTCTGAGTATATTTGTTGTAAAACATTTACGAGATTTACTGACATGGGGATATGCAGCAACTTTTTGTGAAGTATACATGTTTTTAATAATATTTCTTTGCAAAATTACAATTATAGCTGACATATACTATCATAAAAGATAAGAACTAAAACCAACAGCAATCCTTGGGTATATTTATGAGCAAATAAATAAAAAGACATCCTGGAGTGGCAGAGAGCCAGTACATTCCCCTATGAAATCTCAGGGCATACTGATCGATGTCTCTCCCGTGCTCAGCTAAATAGTTGCCATAAATCATTCATGGCCCATTTGAAGTGCTATGAACCATTTTCCCATTAAATTCATCCAAACTGAATGGCGTGTAATATCAATACTCATATGAGGATTCCTGTCCATGACCCAAAACCTCTTATAGATATTCATATGAGGATTCCCGTCCATTAAGGGTTAAACTTACTACTGTACAGATACACAATAAAACCAGAACATTTTGATCACAGCTACACTTTCATAAACAAGGAAAATGTGGCAATAATTATAATTGTAAATCTGAAGTGCACAAGATGAAATTATGACAAACATAAAAAGTTCTTTTCCAAATTGGGAGTTGCTAACTAGCAAATCTTTCCACAAGGATTTAGCAGCAACAATTACTAGTACTGTTATAAAAAGTTCTTTATGCCATTCCAATGAATTTCAGCCAATAATTGATGTTTCATAATACAGAGTATAAGTATTGTTACACACGCTAATTTTTTCAAAAATTTGTCTATTAAGTCAGTGGTCTCCATTATTCAAGATAAGGTGCAGTTGTGTTAAAATATTAGGCTGACCAAAAAACATCTGCAAACAGCACATAAATCCATCTTTTCAGACTAATGCATACAAATAGCAAATTTAAGATAATTTGCATTTTTCCTGACATACAAAAATGAAGTCTTTTATATCATGAAGGCTAGATTGGTCACTGAAACTTGGTAGTTAATCAGCAATAGGTGAGTCAGAAGGTAGGGGAACCACCCACTCATTTGGAAGAGTCCACGTTTCCTTCAGCAACGGGGACAAACGCAGGGCATGGTACAGGTGAGTTTTTAATAAAACACCTCGCGCTTTTACATCTCGGAAAAATGCAAATAATCTTAATTTTGTGATTTGTTCCTCTCCGATCAAACTGTCTTTCTTATGAAGATACACCCCTAGTCCACCAGGAAATGCTAGCTTCCCAGTCACATGTATGAGCAGGGGAAGGATCATTCCTGTATCACCTCAGTATCCTGGCGTATGTGATGTCGGGGATGGCAGGGAATGTACCACAGTATAACTTGATTGTAACCTTACCCTAGGAAATTAGAGGACTGTCTGGTTTCCCATTTTGGATGGGCAGACCAGTTGAACAGAGAACAGAACCGTAAGTGTTGGTACCTATGAGGTCATTCAGTGCTGAAACGGAAATTGACAGTTAAATGGTTTGAAAGGTTTAACAGGAAGAGAAACTCACAGTGGCACAATTAAAAAATTGTTAGAAGGCACAAAGTAAGATGGAAGAAAGAGAATATGAATGTGGGTACAGTTAAATGAATGAAAGGGGTTGCAGCTAGTGGCCAAAGGGATGTTGTGAAGTCCCTTAGGTAATGCTGGGAAGACCAACTGAAAAGTAGCATATTATTACACAATCAAATATATGCTCCCTTATCCCTGTCAAAAATTTAAATCTTTGGTATGTAACTAACTTGCATTTGGCCTGTCCAGAGAGAATATGACTGTTGATAACTGGGCAGCAGAAGACAGAAAGAGGAAAGAATACCAGTCATCTTCCTTTCATCTGATTCTCCATCATTTCCTCTCCTAAGATGAATGAATGGGCTACCTGCCACAAGCAAGCTCACACATTGGGATCATTCCTGAGAGAACTTGACACAAAGATTTAGCTTTCTTGTAGCAGGTTGCCATCCAGGCCTCCTTCTTGTGTCTCCTCCAATGCCAAGTATTAGCCTGTTGATCACCTGATGAATCAGGCAAAAGGGTGGAAAGTTGTAAACATCCAGGTTGCCCCACGGATGTTGAAACAGGTGGTGAACAGATCCACCATTGGCATCCCCCATAGGAGAAACAGCCTTTCCGTCACTTCTTGGCGCAAGGACCACTCTGTTCCCAAGACTTGGTTCTGATAACTCAATTTGTCTGCCACTACGTTCCTTTTGCCAGGAATGTACCAAAGAACCACCGAGGCGGTTTATTGCCCACTGATGTAATGGACTGTCAAATCGTGAAGGCGGCCTAGCCCTCCCCCCCCGCGATGGAAGCCACCACCATGGCGTTTCTCTCACAACCATGGAATGTCCTGCTAGGGGGCTGGCCCAGGACATTGATGTGAAGATGTTTTTCTTCCAGGCAAAATAAGTCAGAAGATTGTTTCTCCCCACCCTTTCAATAAGAAGAGAAGGATCTCTGAAAGAGGAGCATGAAGTGTCCCTTGGTCACTTTTCCACCATGCCAAGTTGTCTCACCACCTCTGGGGACACAGGAGAATGGGGACTCTCAAACCAAAACTGTCCTCCACTGTAAAGAGCAGAGGTGAAGTCGGCCGTGAGACCCCGGTAAAGAGTTCTTTGGCTGGGGACAAGATTTGATTTCTCCATATTTATCACTATCCCCAGGTTAAGACAATTTCACTCGAGACCTTGCTAGGACCAGCCAGTCATTGAGATATCTGAGGATGTGAATCCCTTGAGAATGAGCCCAAATCAAAACCAGAGTGAACGCCCTTGTGAACACCTAAGGGGCAGTCGAGAGGCCAAGGCACAGAGCTTTGAATTGTTAAACCGTCTCCCTCAGAACGAAGCAAAGGATCTTGTGAGATGACAGGTGAGTTGGGATCTGGAAGTAAGCATCCTTCAGGTCTATTGTCAACATAAAATTGTTCTGTCTGGTGGCAGCTAGAACCGTACAGGGAGTTTCCATCTTGAAACGAGTCTTCTTGATGAAAAGATTCTGAGTTGATAGATCTATAACTGGTCTCTAGGCACCTGAAGCCTTCTCTACCAGGAAAACTTGACTGTAGAAACACTTGCAATCCTTCACTACTTCCACAGCTCCCTTCTCCATCATCTCCTTCACCTTGTTCTGTAGAGCCAGATCCTTTGGCGAGCCTGGAAGGTACGTCCTCTGACAGAAAGGACGATCTGTGAGAGGAGGATGGAACTTGAAAGGGAGTAGATATCCCACCTAAAGAACATCTACTACCCAACCTTCCGCTCCTAGCTGTTGCCAAATTGCCCAACAGTTCACCAGCCAGCCCCCCCCCCCAACCAAAGGCAGCGGATAGGGAGGGGCACCTTCTCTAGTGTTTCCCCCCTCTAGCTCTGCCCCTGCCTCCCCTTCCGCCTCTAGGAGGATGCGGCTGAAAGGGGTATTGCTGAGAAGAGGTCTTAGTAATCTTAGGAGATGATTGCTGGTCCCTACAAGGACCCGTCTTAGTCTGTGACTTTCTCTGCGAAACCTGCTGTCTTCGTCTAGCTACACTGGGACGAGCAGACCATAACAATTCTGAGACTGCTTGCAGAACCAGGCGGACTTTGTTGTCAGCTCTCCTTCAATCAACTGCAACTTGAACCTGGTCCTTTGGAAAAAGGGAAGATGATTCCAATAAAGGCCCATTCCTTAATGCTAGCATGGACTGTGGGTTGATGTATCTAGACACCCTAGCAAGAGCAGAGTCCCTACTCTTCAGCAACCATACGGCCCACATATTCGCAGTTAAGTGGTTATAAGCGACATAACATCCCAATGTAGCACCCTAATATTTACATCAAATTTGCTTGATAAGACTCATACATTAACTTTGCATCTGTTACGTTCATGGATAGTTTCAATTGCTTTTACCTATTTACTAAGAATACAGTACCAGAGCAAAAAAACACCTTCCATAATACTGGTTACAGGCACTGTAGAATGCCTTCTCATAATCAACAAAAGCCATAAAAAGGAATTTTTAAATTCCATACTGCTAAAAGACAAGTGTTTTTCCTAATACTGAACTGCATTACTCCACTCTGCTTTAAGAAAGCCAGGTAAATGACGCAAATCACTTGCTAATGAAACTATAGCATGTTTAGTGATGAAGGTCTCGAACAAAGTTCAGGTTATGACAAAAACATACTTGGCTCAAACAAATCTTCGGGAACTAAACTTTTTACTGAATGTCCAATAATACCTATGAAACTTACCATCACCAGCTATGGTATCCAGCCTCCTCCTCTTGTATACCATGAATTCCTCATTCATAGAATCCTCATTAAAGAATGGCCCAGTACTAGGGATGTTTTGATTGCAAGGCTGGAGAACCTGGGAAAACAGTAAGATTGAATTGTGAAACTTTCCAAGCAAGGAGAAAATACATTAGTCGAATAGAGTATATTTCAAATGAATGGCTTCATCAGTTATCAATGCTCATGATGCATATGCAACCTGGTCACCTTAGAAAGAGTACGAGATTACTAACCCTCTCGCCTACCAATGCCCATCGCACAGAGGCCTCAAACATACATCCCTAAGCAAGATCTATGGATGCAGATGGAGGCAGTTGCATTGGACCCTTCTCTCCCACTCAAGATGTTGACAGTTCCACTGACCATTCCGACATTGCTTTATTTCACTCTTCACTGCTCTAAACAGTGTCTCTTTACAGCTTCCTTCAATACTTTCCGCACCAGTTTCGTCCCATCCATTTCCACTTGGACAGCCTTACATACTGATCAATTGGTTCCCCCTACAGTTACTTCTTTATTCTTCATTTTGGTTACTTTCAAAAACCCCTTTATTCCCAACAGTTACTTCTTTATTCTTCATTTTGTTTACTTTCGAAAACCCCTTTATTCCTAACTTCTTTCACAACCTATTTTTATTTAAATGCTATCACGTTACCCATAAAAACTGAGTTGTCTAACATTCATAAGTTAATAACATCAGTCTAACATTCATAAGCTATACAGAGTTAATATCAGTCTAACCTCAGACTTGTAATCTCTTATTTTGGTGCACCTACGGTATACTGTACTATTATTCCACACTAGCCTGAGCATTAAAATTGACTGTCCTGGGTTTTTTTATAATATTTCCCTTCAATTTGTATCTTTATGACCCATATTTTGAGACAATTTTACATCATTGCATAAAGCTCTTGACCACAGTTATAATCACCTCAAGTAACAGAATTTCCCATTCACTGAAATTCCTTTGCTAACCATAACAAATTAAGGTTTCTTATTTCTAGCTAATAAATTTGGCACAAATATCAAATAAAGCCTAATAAGCAAGAAGCATAAATCTGTATAATTTTTATGTGACCTCCCATACAAAATCAAATCACGTGTGACACACTGGATGAAATAAGTACAGCTCATTTACCTTTGGGGATGGGGGAGGGTTACTCAAACAGTTTTCAGTTGCGGGAGGAGTTGGCGTAGGGGCTCCTGTGGTCTCCTCATCCTGAAGGATTGAGAGTCCCATGTCTGCCAAGAGGGGGGGATCCGAATCAACGTCCCCTACGTTGAGGCTCCACCTAGTGCACTTGCCATCTTTGACATTCTCTTTGTCGTCAGTACGTTTCCTGTTACAAAAAATGAGAAATAGACCTAAGTGATATTTAAATAATGCTATGATCAGATGTAGAATTTTTATCAATGATGGAAAACACATGATGATTCCCAGAGGCTTTACATTTCGGAGCAAATGAAGAGTAGGGGGTTAGAGCGAGACCACCGAAAGAGAAGTCTGTTCGATGTACTGTGACGTAGACAGGGGTAGTTGAGTGGCTAGCACGGACTACGCTGTCAGACAAAAGGAATGTGAACAAAACGTCACTAAAATAAACCATTTGTTGTTTGCCAGTTAAAGTATTCAGTTAATTTACACTAATTTGTGTACGCCGAATATACAGACTCGATGCACAGGTTATGATTAATATGAAATACTGAACCAAAACAATTTACTTACAGGTACAATACAGTACATACTTTGGCACAAACATGTTTATCATTATATTAAAAAATATTTATACATAAATAATGTTAACGTCAAATTACTGACGGCAGTGCACTGGTTTACATACACCATAAAAAAGATCGTTTATTCTACTATATGTGAATGAATTAATGATTACCTTTTGCATACAGCCATTATTTGATAAAGTTTCTAACTTTATCCTTTTAGTCATGTTTTTGTTGGCTACAATATAGTTATTTTCTTGGGAATAATAATTACTCAATAAAATATTAGCAGAAGGCCATATTATCAATTTTGCCTTTTTTTCCTAAACTATGACCTTCATTACTTACTGGAGTAGCATATTTATTATTTAACCTTTGACCTTTATATGGGGACTTAACATTCATGACTGTCCACCAAATGTAAAAATTTTGACATATTCTGCAACTTCTGAATAAAAGGGCACACAGTGATTTTATCCAAGAGGTAATAAAGCTTGAATGAGATACTTATTGAATATTTGTAAAACTAAATGAACATTTTGTTTCTAAAAGGTGGAGGGGGATAATGCTTTCAATGACAGTTTATATGAATGTTTCAAGAGTAAACCATCTTCTATCTTATAAAGTTTTTGCAAAGAGCTGAATGGTGCAAATGATTTCATTTTCTATATGATTTCCATCAAAGGAGGGAACTTCGTTGTTTTATTAATATCCTTCTGGCCAAGCCAATTATTCCTGATACATTTCAACACATGTACTGAGTCATACGCGAATAAAAAGGGGTCTGTTACTCTGAAATGGGTGTGGATACATGATAGTGTCATGGTATTACAACACAAAACAAGGTGAAACATTTTTTCCAAGCCTATAATTGCTTTCTTCAATGTGCAGTGCAGAACATCAGCTTTCATGCTTTTAGTGGAAATGATATGTACAACTCCTTTGAATCTGGCCTTTATGCTGTTCAACATAAAAACAAATGCAATTGTTGCAGCTTCACTACTGTCAAAGGCTGAACTGATAATCATCATCATCATCATCCAGATGCCATATCCCCAAGGACGTCGGCAATCATGGCTCGCCACTCCTCTCAATTTCCGGCTCTCTGCAGCAACTGAGCTGCAGACATTCTTCCTCCAGTCATTCTCACCAATCCATCCATATATTTTTGTCTAGGTCTTCCTCTCAGCCTCCTTCCATTGATTTCACCAGTGAGAGAGAGATGTTCTAGTTCTTCTCACTATGTGACCCACAAACCACCTTCATAATCAAAATATGGTTTCAAGTGAGTTTCAGCCACCGTCATTATCACTGTTTTGTCATTGGGTAGTAATGATTTACATTTATTCTTAACGTACATCAGACAATTTGAGTCATTTTGTACGCTTGTTTGTGCTCCCGACCTGGCGTAGAGCTGGTTCCAGTGTGACAAATGCAGACTTCATATTGCAGTCGAAAGTTATCCTAATGGCATCTTGAGTCAAAAAAATACCTGTTGCAGTGAAGTTATTGTTGAGCTTATCTACTTGCCATAGTAAGTTCGTCCAATAAAATGGACAAGATACATCCATGGCGCGCTACTTCATTATGCCATGTCAGTTTTATGGTCCAGCTCAAAAATAAAACAACGGAACCACGAGAAAACCTCGTACGTAAGTGACGTGCGGGAAGGAAGCTCGAGAGAGGAAGAGTCGCCAGCTTGGGACCGCCAGGGTCGACGTCATCACGTCAGGTCCAACAGGCCTCGTTTCATTCTACACCTACCCCTGTGGTAGAATGCAGAGTAAGGGGTCACAAATTACTTTGTGGGGGACCAGGGGGAGCAAAGCCACCCCCCCAAGCCAGGTTAGGAGACAGTATCCAGGTTAGGTTAGGCCATATTTTCGCTGAAATGGGAAATGCTTATTATGTCTAAGGTAACTCTAACCAAGACCACCTAGAAATGAGGCCTGTTGGATCCGACGCGATGACGTCGACCGTGGTGGTTCCAAGCTGGCGACTCTTTCTCTCTCTTGAGCTTCCTTCCCGTACGTCGCTTACTTACGAGGTTTTCCGTGGTTCCGTCGTTTTATTTTTCGAGCTGGACCCTAAAACTGACATGGCATAACGAAGAGGGTTAGCGTAGAATGATGGAACAAGTTCCGCGGGCGTAAAAACAAACCTACCCTTCCCTAGAATGCCAGGTCCTGACCTGACCAGAACTTACCTACCTAACCTCACTTCGGGCACCGTGCCCTGACCTAGGCGGGGGAGGGGGGCTTCACTCCCCCTGGACCGACCTAATTTACACTAAACATCGGAGACGATGAACTTAGCTTCCGCTGGGAGGTTGTCCCGTCGTTCTGCAAAGTACCCAGAGGACCCGAATACCCACTTAAATAAAATAGCTTGGGCAACCCAGAAGGGAGCTGCCCGGAAGACCAGAATACCCACTTAAATAAAACAGCTTGGGCAACCCAGAAGGGAGCTGCCCGGAAGACCAAAATACCCACTTAAATAAAGGGGCTTGGGCAACCCTGAAGGGTACTACCCAGAAGACCAGAATACCCACTTACATAAAACAGCTTGGGCACCGTAAGATCAGACCGGAACCTCGCACGAGAATATTAGCCGCAAAACTTCCAAAAAATGGAATAGTAAAATCTATACCCACCCTACCTTGTAAAGCATGCCCAAACAAACCAACAAACCACAACCCTACGAAAAATCTAAAGAGCCGAGATCGAATAATCTTATAATAAATTAGTAAACTTGAATGGGGCGACGGATAGCCATTACCAACGAAGCCTCGTCGTGAAACTTTGGCACACATTTAAACAGCTCTTTAAACCTTTCAGCATCTATTAAATGGCATTTTAACATTCCCTAAATAAGGAAGAACTCACCCAGCCTCTCTCTTGCCATCCATAGTCGTAATTAATCGCGGAGAGGAGAAAAGTAACGAGGAATTTATCCCGCCGACGGAGTTCCGCAGAGCAATTTCGGCGCCAAGTTTGTTGACATGATCAGCTGGGAGGCGCCACAGATGATACCCATAAAATGACCCACGTTTTTTTCTTTTATGGTAAAATGACGGGGAATTTTAGAATCACACACTCTGTCCATAATTTTATGCGACTTATAATTGCTGTTGCGAACACATCTGAAGACGTGACTACATGGAAGTCTGTTAAAATGTTGTTTTTCAAAGCAGGTATCTCAGATTTGATTTTGGCGGCGAATTCGACTTGAATGTTGTCCCGAAATGGAATTAGTTAAGATGCCTTTATTGATCTTTATTAAAAAAAGACACTGCATAAGTATCATTACGGACATAATAATCAAAATTTCATAAGCATCTAAGTCTATTAAAATGTTATCGTGAATTAAACTTATGATTATAATGAAAACGTTATCAGCAAATTTTACGCTATCACAGCATGTCGACCGAAATCTATAATATCTAGTTTACTGAGAGCAAGGTGCAAAGAAAATTATTAATTATTACTTCAGTTTAATGCAATTAGCTGATGACACTGGAGACATATAGAAAAACAAAAACAAAAAAATGTCCCAGCTGATGCCGTCCCCAGCATGTATTGGTCCCCAAAAGTGACCAAAACACACGTGACATGGGCACACGTGAAGCTTACCCAAGTCTGATAGCACATGTCCTCTGAAGGAACACCTTCAAGAAGTTACTTAGTCAGCAAGACGTAATAAAATTAATCGTGGGCTGGTGTTCATTTTCCCCGATCTGCAGTTATTACGATATATGTTAGCATGTACGTTCATTTAATTTCATATTTTGATGATAAGTTCAAGATTGCAAGAAACAACATGCCACCAACTGTCACCAAACGTGAAAAACTGAAAATGGTATGAAATATATTGTTAACATGATCGCAGTTACTAAATATTCTAATGACTGAAGACGTTGCTTTTCAATTAAACTGTAGCAGACAAAATGAGAACTCATGGCGTCCTTATTGTAAAGTGAACATTCTTTTTATGCCATACTCCATAACTGGTTTGTCACCTTACCATCGTTACTCGAATCTATACCGTCTTTTCCACCATCAACCACTTTTTATATATAAAATCCATGAGAAGGCATTCTATGCAGTGTCCCTTCGGCACCTGTTGCAACACCTTTTATCCCTTTTACTCTACCTCCGTTCATATTCTTTCCTCCACCTTACTTTTCACCATTTCCTAGCGATTGTTTCAGAGTACAACTATGAAGTTTTCAAAACATGCTTCACCCTCAACTTCCCTTTCAGCGCTGAATGGCCTTATAGGTCCCATTGTTTGGCCTTTGGGCTAAATTGCACAATTCCAATTCCAAACTGATGGTAAATGAACGGGGCTGGGTTTTTAAATAAATGCTAGTATGACAAGACCCGTGATAACCAGGTCACTATCTCAGATCCTGTCAACCCATGCCATCGCTAAAACCGGTGAAATTAGCAAACCCAAGCAAGAAACGAAAAATTAAGTTAAGCTAGATTTCCTGAACAAGATGCGTCCCAGACTTCCAATTCGAGCCATCAGCCCATCACATGACCTTCAGAAACCCTCTGACAGTCGAAGGGACCTGCAAGGCGGTTCAGTGCTCCTTACAAAACGGCTTCATTTGAAACCTTTTTCATCAGCAAGAATCATGAAAACATCCAAACTTGAAAGTTAAGTGCTTATTTTGAAGCTCCAGTTAAAATTATTAGTTTAAACTGTGGAACAAATGTTTTTGTGCATGGAAACCGGACTTTGTTATCAGAGCGCATGGTCAGTGCTCTCTCTCGATCTCTGTTGTTTGGGAAAGCCCCAAAAAGTTGAATTTTTGATCATTCAATTTAGAATTGCAACTAAAGAAACGTACCACAATTTATTATTAGTTTAGATAATCCTTTCAGACACCGATACCCACAATAGCCAAAGCTCTAGCCAATTTATTATTAGTTTAGATGATAATCCTTTCAGATACCAATGCCAAGGTGGTATTTTACACGAGACGTTTTTTTTTGTAAATATAGTAGATGTTGTCCTTAGCCTGTATCCTAGGATTACATATCCTAAAGGTGATTTAAAGAACCTGGATTGGGTAGTAACCCAATTTAAGGTAAGGAAGAACCTTTTAAGACATATTCTTTTATGGTCCCAGGCAGCAGCCTAGTTTACACCAAGGATCCTAGAGTTTGATAAAAAGGAAACTAAAATTTTCTTTCTATATAGCCTCTATACTCAAGTATGAGCTAAAGTAATCCAGGACTAGCCATTATCTGTTTAGTTTAGGTGATAAACCTTTACAAAACATTATTGGACAATTTTTTTCCCAGACGATAATCTAGATCTAGATGAAAATAGTAAACCTGTGCCACGTGAGATGGTAGGCTAGCCTTATGGCTACATACCAAGGCAATTGTTATGTAACCATACCCTTGTGAATTAAATAGTCCAGATTAGGCAGTATCCTAGATTAGATGAGGGTAGAACTATAGGGTAGCTCCGCGTCGAAGACGGCACTATAACTTGACTTTTTCTACAGTGTTTTGGTTGTTAATTATGAATTTACCTTTCATTTTTGGCGCTCGAGTGTAATTAACTTGTATTAACCCCCGAAGTCCATCCAACAAGGGGTTTCCATGCGCCGCGATCTTCACAAGACAGAACACGGGTACGCCTGTTTCGAACGGTTCATATCCCGTCCGGCAAGTGCAATAACTTGTTAACGTATGGGTAACCCCCCCCCCCCGGCCAGTACTAAACACGGCGAAGGGACATTCCATTTGGCCGACAACAAACAGATGCACCGCCAGTATCAGAACCCCTAAAAGTGTAGAAAAAACCAGTTGAAAAGGTAAAAACAGGCGCGGAGCTAATATATAGAATTACCTTGGATACAAACAAGGGAGGTGGTCAGCCTATAAGATTATATATTATTGGGTTACTGTTTTATATAACAGACCAAATATCCTAGGGTTGGATATAAAACAAGGGAGGTGGTCAGCCTGAGCTAGACAAAAATAGTAGCCTGTGTTTACCATGTGTTTAGTTTTATTAGCTAAGTATACCTTTAAGCTTTGATCTACAAAACCACTGAGCTGATTAACAGCTCTCTTAAGAAAGCTGGCCTAGAAGTACATATAGACTTATTTTACATGGCTAAGAACCACATTGGTTTCTTCAGTAACATTGGTAAGGTCTTATGACCTAAAGCTTATTGTGGAATAAACCTAGAACAGGTATAGCCTAAATAGATTAAGTTGCTAGTTTTACTGTTAACTTAGAAACACCGTACATTTAAAAAAGTGTGATTTATAAAAATCTGGATTAGCTTAATTTATGTGTAGCGTATACCCTTTTAATACTATGAAATGACTTAGAATAGGAACAATAAGCCTCTAAGAGATCTACATATAAACATTATTCTAGGATTAATAAAATTGGGTTAGGATTAAACTAAGGTTTTATAGAACTGTAGGGTAGCTAACAATTTAGAATTAAATCCCCGTGTAAGAAAGGCAGCGACACTATAACTTGACTCTTTCTACAGTTTTTGGTTGCTAATTATGAATTTACCTTTCAATATTGGCTCTCGAGTCTAATTAACCTGTAATTAACCCCTGAAGTCTATCCAACAAGGGGTTTCCATATGCGATCTTCACAAGACAGGGCATGGGTACATCTGTTTCGAACAGTTCATATCCTGTCCAGCAAGTGCAATAACTTGTTAACGTATGAGTACCCCCCCCCAGGCCAGTACTAAACATGGTGAAGGGACATTCCATTTGGCCAACAACAAAAAATGCACTGCCAGTATCAGAACCTGTAAAAGTGTAGAAAAACCAGTTGAAAAGGTAAAAACTTGCCGGACGGGATATGAACTAATATAACAGAATTACCCCTGCTCTGTTTTGGGTACATTTAAACAGTATTTAGGGCCAAAAAGTAACGTTAACATTGTAGATAAACAACTTATAAGAAGCCTATTTCCGCTAAATACAGGTGTTATAAACCTAGAATCAAACTAATCTGTAGATGTAGCCTAACTAGATTAAGCCTGAGAAAGCTGATGAAGGGAAATGTTCTTACTGCTAAATTTAGAAACAATGAGGGGTCTGAGTGTCAGACAAGTCTGTAAAAGAAGTCTAATCAGTGGTCAAAAAACCAGATTATAAGAGGAATTTTTTTTGTAAGATGTAATATGCTTATATGGCACAGGTTTTTAAAAAAACCTAAAAAAATAAATGGCTTAATAATAGGTTAAGCAAGACCACCATTAAGAGACCTTCTATGTTTAGATTAATGTAGATGATACTAGAGGGATTAACCTGCCAAGCCATATAAAAAAAACAAAACAGATCTGCCTGGTTTAGTTATTAAACAAATCATTTTATAGAAGATTAGACCATATGGCTGGCAGTTTAGGGTTAAAATTTCTTTCCGGCAGAACCATTGCAAAAGGATTTAACCCCTTCTCAAAGTTTAAGTAATGCAGCCCTATATGCTGTCAGAGTCAACCTAAAATGGTTTATTTGCGTTAACGTGGATATTTTATAAAAAATACAACATTTACTGTATTTTCAGATAATCAAATAATCTGTGATAAAACTAATAAAATACTAACGGTATAAGGGTTTTACAAAAGTGTCCATTTTTTAAACTATCAAAATACACTAATTGTTTTTAATAACAACTTGGTTCTTTCACTAGGGGGCCACCATTATGCAGGACCCTCAGCTCAAGTGTTCCGTAGAAAATTGCAATTGGCGTTTTTCGGTTATTTTTTTGCCAGTTTAAAGTAATATTTGTCGGCCGGTTGTAATTAAACGGCCCATTCCACCTGCCATGAGCATAGTCCTTGCAAAAATTAAGATAGATTTTCCTGGTCGCCAGAAAATTGTAACCAGAAATCTGCAGTTTGGTCTTGGCAGCAAGTTTTAAGGGAGGGAGACAGCTCTGGCTTCAGAACCTGCTGTCAATTGCGATGGGTCCTCAATGACAGTTCAGTTACAGGGGAGATTATATCTTTCCGTAAAGCAAGAACTCTAGGAAAACAAATATATAACCCCTTCTCAAAATCTATATTTGGGCCAGAACCCAGTAAAATCAGTCCCCAATACCTCCCAGGTAAACCCTGTGGAGGAAATAATGGAAGTTCCTCTTGGAGGTGATTATCTTACAAATGGAGTTGATATTGCAACCAAAATAACCTTGCTGAACCCAGAAGGATCAGGGGCACTACCTTCAGCTAACTGTCGGAGAAACTTTCCTGAAGGAATTCAATCCCCCATGCAACTCTCAGATGCTGATCAGGATCCTTCCCCCAAAAGGGATACAAGGATTCAGTTAACCCCCAATTGAAATTACAGTAAACTCCCTTATTCAGGGGGATGCGTACCGCACCCCCCTGCGAATAGTTAAAATCCGCGAATACTTAAAACCCCTCTAAAGACACTTAGAACTGCCTATTTTGATAGTTTAAACACAAGAAAAACCCTCTAAAAATGCTTATACCTGAGTATTTTGATAGTTTTATCACAAAAAGTGCATTTAGTCATGAAAATTATATGAAAATACAGTAATTAGTGAATATTTCTCAGTGAAAAATGCTGCAAATGGGTAGATATGTTCCACAGAATGGGTATTATGTTCACGAGAAATCCACGTGTGAGTGCGCGGTGTGAGAACGCGAATACGGGGGGTTTACTGTACTCCATTTTTGGATGGGTATAGTAACTCACCCAGGACCTCTGCACCCTGGGTAACAGGCAGTCACAGTTCAGCTGTGGATGCTAAGTCAGATTATGCAAGCACACCTGTGGCGGCAAGACTCGTCCACTTTGGGAGCGTTGGGAAGCAAGAGGGAGCAGAGAGTTGGATTGTTCAAGTACCAAGAGAAGACTATTCAATCCCATTTCTGAAGAAACCTCCCTGAAGCAGCAAGCCTGTTTTATTGATGACCTACTCTTCAAACTCCTGAGAAGTCTTCAGCCCTCTCCCAAGAAGTGACAGCTCTCCTCGAAAAAGAAGCAGTCGAACTAGTCGAGGACATCTCCTCTCTCGGGTTCTACAATCGGCTGTTTGTAGTCCCCAAAGCCACGGGGGGATGGGGGCCAGTTCTGGATGTAAGTGCCCTGAACTTGTACGTGCAGAAAACAAAATTCAAGATGGAGATGTCCCATTCTGTCCTTGCATCCATTCATCTAGAAGATTGGATGATCTCATTAGACATGAAAGATGCTTACTTCCATGTCCCAATTCATGAGGACTTGAAGTTTTTAAGGTTTTTGTTCCAGCACAAAGTGTACCAGTTCAGAGCCCTTTGCTTTGGTCTGTCGACCGCCCCACAGGTATTCATGCGTGTTCTAACTCCAATGGCAAAATGGTTAGATCTGATGGGGGTCAACATTTCGTTGTATCTCGACGATTGACTTATTCACTCCCAGTTGAAGGAAAAATGTGTGGAGGTCCTTCACAAGACCCTTCTCACCCAGGATTTGGGCCTCTTGTTAAATTTCCAAAAATCTCAACTGACTCCTTCTCAGGAGATAGCTTATTTGGGGATGAGGATAAACTCTCTTGAGTTTTCCCTCCCCCCAAGGATAAACTCACCCTTCAGTCCTTAGGAAGGCTGCACATGAGAAACTTAGTTCTTTCTGAAAATCAACTGGAACAGAAAGAAACACCTGGATTCTTTTGTTTTTCTGAAAGCGAAGGAAATAAAAGAGGATCTGGCTTGGTGGAATTCAAGAGACAAGCTCTCTCAAGGGAAGTCGCTTCTTCCTCTGAACCCCTACCTAGTGTTTTATTCAGATGCGTCAGACCAAGGTTTGGGATCCCTCCTGGGAGACAAAGACGTTTCAGACCTGTGGACTTCCAAACAGATGAAGTGTCACATGAACATGAAGGAATTGACAGCTATTCACTTGGGATTGCAAGCGTTTGCATCAGAGGTGTCTGTGAAGACAGTGTCCGTCCACTTTGACAACACCACAGCTCTGTCTTATATCAGAAAACAAGGGGGAACTCATTCTTTTTCCCTTTGCCAAGCAGCAAGAGCCCTACTCATTTGGGCAGATCAGAATCAAACCCAGATCAGAAAGATCCTATTAGTCCATGATAGAATCTTCTGAAATGTGGTTGTCTGAGTAGACTGGGTTTTTGAAGCAATAGCCACGGAAAATCGATGAGAAGTTCCAGCAAGTCCGGGTACCATTCTTGGGCTGGCCAGAATGGGGCTACAAATGTCTTTACATTCCGATGATTCTGGAACTTGTTTAATACTTCTCTCACCATCTGGAATGGGGGGGAAAATTCAACGTATTAGCAGATGAACTCAGCCGTCGAAAACAAGTTCTCCCCACCAAGTGGACTCTCGACCCTTTCGTTCGTATAGAGTTGGGGAAGGCTGATTCTAGATCTGTTTCCAACTGCAAAGAACCATCGTCTCCCCCTGTATTATTCGCCAGCGCCAGATCCACAAGCTTGGGCGATGGACGTGATGCTTTTAGATTGGTCGAACATGGACCCTTATGTCTTCCCCCCATTTCTAGATGGTGAGAGAAGTATTAAACAAGTTCCGGAACCATTGGAATGTACAGTTGACGTTAGTAAGCCCGTTCTGGCCAGCCCGAGAATGGTTCCCGGACTTGCTGGAATTTCTCATCAGTTTTCTGAGGCTATTGCCTCAAAAACCCAGTCTACTCAGACAACCACATTTCAGAAGGTTCTATCAAGGACTGTCCACTCTGGCTCTAACCGCATTCAGACTGTCTGCAGATTGGTTCGAGCGAAAGGATTTTCAAAGGCAGTTGCAGATGCTATTGCTCGTTGTAAACGACATTCCTCAAGCAAAGTTTACCAAGCCAAGTGGACAGTCTTCTGTGACTGGTGCAGGAGAAACAACATCTCATCTTTTAAGACATCTGTAGTGGAAACAGGTGATTTCCTTCTATATTTAAAGTCTACCAGGAGCCTTTCCACTCAGCCATTAAAGGCTACAAAGCAGTGTTGAGCTCTGTTTTTAGACAGGGGTTTAGATCTCTCCTCTAATAAGGATCTTTCTGACCTCATCAAGTTGCTTGATATGACCAAACAGAAAGAAGATAAGCTAGTAGCCTGGAATTTAGACGTGATACTGAAGTGGCTGTTGCAACCACATTTTTAACCTATGCAATCTCTCTCCTTAAGGGACCTTACTAGGAAGACTGTTCCTAGTAGCGTTAGCGACTGCCAAGAGAGTCAGTGAGACTCACGGTTTGAATAAAAAGATTGGATTCTGTCAAGGTAATGCAATTTGCTCATTTACCTTAGGATTCTTAGCTAAGAATGAGTCCCCTGCCAACCCCTGGCCTAGCTCATTCATTATTAAAAGTTTATTTAATAGATATTCTAGGTCCGGAGGAAGCCCTTCGTTGGCTGAGTTGGTTGAGCATCAGGCTGTCACTCGATGGGCCGGAGTTAGATAAAGAGTTAGAGGAATTTATTTCTGGTGATAGAAATTCATTTCTCGCTATAATGTGGTTCGGATTCCACAATAAGCTGTAGGTCCCGTTGCTAAGTAACCAGTTGGTTCTTAGCCACGTAAAATAAGTCTAATCCTTCGGGCCAGCCCTAGGAGAGCTGTTAATCAGCTCAGTGGTCTGGTAAAACTAAGGTATACTTAATTAACTTAGGTCCGGAGGAAGTAGAGAGAACCCTTTGCCCCATAAGGGCATTATTTTTTAAAATACTATTTACTGAGAACGGAAAAGATCCGTGGGCCGTCGAGCAACCTTTGGTGCTCAGTAAAGGATCCTTCTCGCCCTCTTTCAGAAAATGCCTTGGTGTTTTTTATTAAAGATCTAATTCTAGATGCGCACTCGCAAATTGATGAGGATACGTTGCCCGTAGTGAAAGTTAAAGCACATGAAGTGAGGGCAGTTGCCATGTCCTGGCTTTTAGGCATAATTTGTCTATTGCCTCTATTAAACAAACAACGTTTTGGAAATTCAAATCTGTGTTTGCAGCTCATTATTTGCGTGACATTGAAACTGTCTATGAAAATTGCAGTACCTTGGATCCTATTTTGATTGGGAGGAGTGAAGGAAACTTTCTTCATCCTTCCTAATTTTTCGCCTTGATTCATGGTGTCGAGTTGTAGGGGAGCCTGGGAGTACTTGGTATTTGGAGTGCTCACCTGTTTTTTATCCACAGTGGTTGGGTAATGGCATGCTGTAACGTTTGGCTATAGGCAGTTGTGTTTTTTGGTACTGTGTCCAGGGCAGGGGCAACTTTGTTATTCTTTGTGTGCAATCGGACACTTCTTTGCAACAAAGGAATCCCGCTATGTAGAAGGCGACTCCTGGCTACACCGCCACGCCGCTATGTGTTGAGATGAGCACCATCCAGAGGCAGTACTTTCCTGTAGCAGCACTCTCAACAGGTAAGGAACCAGCCAGCATCTTATCTAATGCTAGCAATAATTCTATTTCTTTTACATTACTAATTTTAATGTATTAGGATAATCCATGTATCCCACCTCCCATAATGTGGGATTCTGCTGTGTTATTACTTGGTAAGTAGCTTATATAAAAATGACATTTTTATAATAAAATAAAGTTTTATATATACTTACCAAGTAATTACATGACCAAAGCCCTTTCTCCTCCCCTCGCATGGTTGGAAGGCATAAGCTTATTGAGCTCGTTTGCTAAGCTGGTTCCTCTTACCCCAAAATGGGGTGGGGTCACTCGCCTAGCCAAAACAAAAGTAGCGCTACTGCGAATTTCAAAATTCTAGCTGCCAGTTAATAGAAACTAAAAGCTATGTAATTGCTTGGTAAGTATATATAAAACTTTATTATAAAATGTCATTTTGACGGAGGAGTAACCTATGTTCGGTAGTCGCTGTTGAGTCCTTAAAACCCTCACACTTCCTGACAAAAGGCGGGGGATTTTGGGCAAGGGATCATCCTGCTTTGACCAGGAGAGAGTAATGGAGTTGGTCTTTTGCCTGCCCTGGTTATAAACAAGATGGCAGATACGCATGCGCAATAGTCACTTCTTGCATTTTTTGACGTAGGAAGAACAGGGTTCAGCTCTGCTGAAGATAAGGGAAAATGCTGTCTTATCTTTGAGTCCATTATACTCTATCACGTGTCATAGTGTTTTCATTATGACATAATACCCGGCTACAAGACCAGGCTAGAAAATTATTTCTTTGATACTAGTCTAGTCACCAATGGGGGTTAACTCTTTGGGGACTTGACAGCGACTACCAAAAACAGGTTTTTCCTACGTCAAAACCTGTTTTTTGGAGTAGAATATGTCCATGTATCCCACCTCCTGTCAATGTGGGAATCAGCTTGGTAAATTACTCATATAAAATTGACGTTTTTATAATACATGTAAAATAAAGTTTTACAGTACTTGCCAAGTAATTACATGATCCTCCCCTCCGATGGACATACAGCATAAACAGAATGAGATTGTCTGCTAAGTAGTTCCTGGTATTCCCGTTAGTGGGCAGGACCAGTCACCTGCACTCTGAAGCATTACCCACAAATTTTTTAATTTAAGCTGCCGTGCAATAGGAAACTATAGCTATGTCATTACTAGGTAAGTATATATAAAACTTTATTTTATTATAAAAATGTCATTTTTCCAGCTCGCTGAAAGTTAATCCCATGTGTGTAAAGACCTCAGGTTTGTATGTTAGGAAACATACAAATTACTTTAAAAATTTGTCATTTCCTAGTCATTGGGAGTTCCTTGGAACTAAGAATATCCAGAGATGCTTTTGTCCTCAGATGCATCAAGGAGTAGGGGGAAGGGAGGTGCGCACACATGTGAGACTTTACATCAGCTTCTTGGGAATGTTTGCAGAGCAGATAGCTGCAACATTCTGAGCTTGTGTGATGGTCATCCCATATTGTCAGTGAGTGACACTGGTTTGTAATTAGGGTTGTAAAAAAAAATTTTTTTTTGCATTTCGTGTTTTTTTTAGGAAAAAACTTTTTTCTTTTTGTTTTTGTTTTTCCACGCATCCAATTTCTCCATTTTTATGACAATGCTTATAGTTACTATAGACTTAAGATGTTATTTAACTCACACCTTCCTTCTAGATTAGAGGAATCATTGAAAAAAGGATTTTTTTTGCTATCTATTTTAATATGATTTTTCTCTATATATTGAGGTACAACAATTTTCTTTTGATGTTAGGATATGTAACAACATGTTAGAACACATTTCCATCATCAGAATGACAACTGTAGATACTCAAAATTTTGTAGTTAAAGAGGATAATTTCATGTCCAAACCCTGTCACAAAAAAAATCTGATAGCCAACCTTAGCCCTTAATGCCCTCCCTCACAAAAATGGATTTATTATAACTTTTGTAACCTTTCCATATCTTAATAATTCCTTTCAAATTTGGAGATTTGTTTGGTCACCCAGCAGCCAAAAATTCTTCTTATTTTTCTTCACTGGGAGACCATTTGGTTGCTTAGTTATAATAAAATATGCACAGATATTCTTTTAAGGAACTATTGCCAATCATACAGTTTTCATACCTCTGAACCTGATACATGTATGATAAAAGTTTCAGTCGAACTTGTTTGATACTGAACACATATATGTCTTGTATCATACATACTTAAGGAACTGTTGCCAATCATACAGTTTTCATACCTTTCTGTCCAAATGCATTGAAATTTAAATAATTGACCTCAGCACCTCATGGTTTCTAGATATGATTGAAAAATAACAGTAAAACTTGTTTGATAATTGAAAATTTCAATGTTCAAATGTGAAATATTGAAATTCTAATGATATAAATGTCGTTTTATGTACCCAAAACACTCATAATCTCCAGTGGGTGATGGTTGAGATGCCATTAGTTTTCCTTACTTTTCCTAGTTTTTATTTATCACACTAACAGATTTTTCTTTCCAGTGTTAAACTGCCTTGTTACCCTAGCTCTAGGCATAATATAAGCACAGTTAGCCATTTTTTGTAGTTTAGGAAGCAGTAGAATGTGAATAAATGTTTAAAAATAAAAAACAAATAAAATATTGGCCTGTTTTTTTTTTTTTGCAAAAGCTTTAGAAAAAACAAATTGTGGGGGGGGGGGCTGGTTGCAACCCTATTTGTGATGCATATGTATGAGTGGATTCAAAATGCTTTTGAACTGTCAACTATAGACGCTCCATTTAGGAGCTTTTTGACCGACCTACTCAGCCACCAGGGGCAATCAGAATAGATTGATCTCTACTTTCTTGCATAAGGAAAGGTATTTTAAGCCTTGAGGAACTCCTATGATCAACCTGTTCACCACATGGTTATTTAAGAAGCTCCAAGTGTTCTGTGTTCTCTCCCTTGCCAGACCCCCAGGCTTTCTTGGAAAACACCTTCCAGCAGCTTTTGGGACTATCTGGATATCTTTGGCTTGCCTCCTGTCAGTCTTATTCACCATGAGATCAACATTAACTCATCATCTTACTCATGCCATGAGATCAACTAAGTGTTTGTCATTCCAGGTTTCTTTGGCCCATTAGCTCATCATTAACTCCATGCCCGGTTAGCTTACTCACAACAGATTTGTTTCATAGAAGGTGCTAATCGAGATTTTCATTTGGCCCATTATGTTAGCCACGCATTGTTAGGTTGCCTCAACAGATTTGTTTCACAGACAGTCTAATCAGAACTTCATTGCAGCAGATTGCAGATTTATCCATATTGAAAAGTTCTTCACAGCCTCTTTAGTGAAGCCTGTTGCCCTGCCTTGAGCCAGAACTTCCAAGAGAAGGGATTGGACCTCTTTCCTCAGTAGTTATTCATGCTCATAGGAACTTCAAAGAGTTTTGCCCACCTTGTTGGCTTTGGCTTTGGGAGTGGGAAGTGACTCTTGTCCTCTGTGGTGTGTGGCAGTGTCAGACTACCCATACCTTATTTTATCCTCAATTTCTTGGACATCTTAGGATTTGAAGTAGTTGCTCAGCAGGTTGTGTAATCTCCAAGCACCTTTTGAACATAAAGCATCTCTATTAAAATAAAGGTACTCAGAGGGCATAAATACATGCTGGGTAGGCCATGATGCAGGTAGACTTCACAGTTGGACATCCTGTGTCAGCGCTTTGACTCATAAGGTACAACTGTTCATTCCCTTCTAGCAGTGGGGCAGGAATGGTCAAGTTATCACTTGTACTCATTAATGTATAATTGACCCAGATACTAGCTGCCTTCTGATTTATGGTACCCTATCTGTAGGACAGCGCTTGGTTCTCCAGAGTTTTTCTAGAGGGGGAGAGAATTCAGATACAATTCAGATACACCTCACTCTGGCTCAGAGCCCTATCAACCTTGCAACCCTATGCCAGATTGTTTAGGAGGTAACAGGAGTCATTGCTCCCCTGCTCATGATCCTGACTGGGAGCATGGCATTTCTGAGTGGAGATTTAGATTACCAGTCAGCTGAGAGACTTTCTTGTAACCGAAAGAGTGAGTCTTCTACATGAATGGCGATGGTTTGTATATCTCTAGGAACAAAAACTGTACCAAATTATTAAAGTATGCATACTGGGCCTTTCATCTTTACCACACCACGACCCCACATGGGCATGGATCCTGAAGGAGAAATTGTCAGCTTTCCAATTAACCACCTCGTTACCAAGTGTCAGTGACTGTTCCAGATTGTGCTGAGGAATACTGCACAAAAGGCTCTGCTTTGTATACCCAAGAAAAATACAAATTACTATGAAAATGTGTGATATTTTAAAACGGCATAAAACAAAGTACAGTTTTCACTAATTTTCCATTGCTTTCAATTATTCCAAAGATCAGTCCTGTTATTGACTGAAAATACTGAATATAAATTCAAATATTTAGACATTGGGTTATTTCATGAATTTATATTTGGTTGTATGTCACATACTTTGAACATAGCACTGTAAAGATTAGTGATGAGACATGTTTCAGTGTAATATTAATGATCATATGAACAAATTAATGTCATCAGTCAAGATTATTTTGCCAACTCTTAATGTTGACTTGTGGCATAGATGCGAGAGAGTTCAATATGCATCTTGCATGAAATGTACCATAATGACAAACATCATCTGCATTCTGTTACCTGACCTAGCTGTTTTTGCTTGCAACACTAGGCAGTCTGCTGCTACAAAGTGTGTAATTTTCCAGTGTCAGGTTTAATGTTACTCACCAGTTTGCTAAGAGTTTTATCTTGGCTACAAATGAAATGTGGAATTGTTTACCTAGTGCAGTTGAGGAATCATTTGGTCTCTTAAATGTTTAAATGAGGGGCAGTTTCATTCCTGCTCTCTGCTGATGTTCCTGAATTCAGGTATATAAGTTTTATTTTCTCTTCCATCATATTTATTTATCACCTTTTCTATAACTAGTCTTTCTCTGCAGGATGATTTCTCTTTGAATCCTTATTGGGTTTATAGTCTTATCTCTCTATCCATAAGAGTTTTCAGCCGAAGATTTGAGGAGGGAAAGTAGGAATTCCCACCAAGGCAGTGATGAGAGACCATGAAATGATTTTGTACATTCGTAATGAACTCATTCAGTGAAAGTAAGTTCTCTCCAGGAGATAATAATGTGAATTTAAAGAGGCATTGTCCTTTGAATAAAATTACTTAGTTCACGATGATATAAAAAAAATACTATTTATTGTTAACTGAGGGGCCCGTAACCCAAGTACCCCAGTTCCCTTTGACTTTGGCCAGCTATGCAATGCTCCACATGTCACAAGCACCATGTAACTACTGATTTTAATCTGCCAGTCTAACACAAGAGTGCAGCATCTGTGGACATTTGAAGACCATGTATGTGGGCATATATGTGTGATGAGGTTGTGATGGAACAGTATATTCATATAAATGAAAACACCGAAAAGAGGTAATTAAGGATGTAGTAACATTTTATAAAAAAAAAAATATATACCTGTTTGTTAAGTGAGTTGTTGGTTGATGTTTTTTTTAATTGAAATCTAAAGGAATAGCATTTCACAATTCAAACACTTCAGTGTACATCATAAGACATGAAAAATTATGATCTCTGAAAGGGCCACAATAGGCTGAACCAATTACAGGGTCACAGTAGACTGGGATACTGACACACAACATCAAGCAGTGAGTCAAGTTTTCACACAAGCAATAAGTTTTGAAGTTAAGCAGGAAAACTCTAGACCAGAACCCAGTGCCAAGTTTAGGCATGATTTACATTTACAAGGAGATTTGAAAGTGGGTTGAGAAACATACATCACTTGCTGCCTCCAATGAGTTTTTGGCATTTAGCATGTTTTTAAGGGACATATAGACTTCATGGAATCCCTGTAAAAGGATAAAAAGATAAAATACAACATAAGCCATATTTGAAGCTGGTAAATAATAATTGAAAGGTAATCTTGAGGGAGGTGGAACATTATGTACATTTACATACTTAGAAACAAGAGGAATTCCAGTACCCAAGTTGTCAAGTGTGGCAAGTGGTAATTTTTTACTACAAAGTGAATCTATGTAGAGACAACACACAACACAATTTGACTATGGTAACAAAAGGAGAATGACACATCAGTTTTCAGCTAAGTTTATTGCATGCCTGCTAAAATAATATCACCTTCAATTATTGCCATAAAGTATTTTGATCATGTTGCTGATTCTTGTTAGTGTACACTGTAAATTCATTTTAAAGCAACCAAATACATACAAACAGGAAGAAAATGACTACACCATGTCATCTTGGAGCTACACTCTGGAGTACTACAATGAAGCACAAAAACATTGGAAGACATTTTCAAAGTTACATTATGTCTGTTACCAGTAATGTAATACTCATGAGATATTCATAATACTGTAGAAACAGTTCTTTCAGATATAATTACAATTATTTGGCTTTCATTGCTTTTGTAATATTACTTTAAATACACATTTTAAGTTTTTGTTCTGTTAATGCAAACTTCTGACTGACTTATGTTTTACTGCCTCAAATAGTTACCAGCATCTACATCTCTTGTAAGTATTCCTTACTAAGAGGAGCCCATTACGTACTCAGTTGAAGTATCAGTTAGTAACCTTGACTATTTCCAGTGTGGAAGAAAGGGTGTTAACTCTGAGACCCAGTACCTTTTCCCTCTCAATTTACTTCTTTCTTGGTGAAGACCTGCACAGGACAAGCCCTCAAGGAGCCTAGCCTCTACTTTTGTAACTGCTGCTGGGAAAAGCTAACATACATGTACACTTGTTATGCCTGGTATCCTGTCATTGAGAAAAATGGAGATAAATTGTTTTCTGTGATAGACACAGTGGAAACCCTATGAATGTCTGCATGTTATTTTAAATGTTCTTCAAGAGCACTGGAGAATAGCACAGGAACCTGTGCTGAACAGAAACCTATCCAGATTTGTATCTGTTGAGCAGGGACTGTATTCTAATCCAGACTATCCAAAGGTTGAATGAGTACTCCATTCCAGACTTCCATTATACAGATAACCATCAGATGAGCTCAGCAGCCAGTTTTTGGTTACAGTATTATGATGAAGAAGTGATTGCCACTGATGGCAACAAAACTATGTTCAGGAAGCTTGTGACTATTTGCTACAGTGAAGAATGCCGTTGGTTTATGTGAACCCTATAGGACCTGCTTACGTGGACGGTTAATACATAAAAGGTTGTTCAGTAGGAAAGAGAAGCAGTATTTGTTATATTTTTCATTCATCTGAAACTGAAATTTAAGAGGTATATATAAACCTCATTTTTACTTAAGCTAACTTAATATTTAAGAGGGAAACAACATGCAGCTCCTAAAGGTGCAGAGTTGACCAGCTGATAATAATTAAATTATTTTTAAAGGTTTATGGTATCTTCAGGATCTTTGCTATCCTGAATATTGCTTATCTTGTATTAAGAAGATGGTGCTACATTGCCTGGGGGCCTGATGGCTACCAAACAAACAATGACCAAATGGAGAAGAAAGTGGAAGTTAGGTGTTGATGGGACTAGCTAGATCTGCTTCCTCACTAGACCCTATGCTGTCAAACTGAGCTACTGCCTTGCAGTAAGATACAAAGACATTGATTGACTTTTTCTGCCTCAACATTGAGAAAAAGGAGTGAATAATCAAGGAAGATTTTGTCCTGACTTCACTAACACTGAGCTTAGTAAGGGCATAGTTTAGTTTGACCAATTTCCCAATTACATGTGTATCTGTGGCCTCAAGTGTACCATGGGATGCCATTTCCACGAATGTAAATGTTTTTGACAACTGACAAACCCATGGGTTCTCTGGAATTGAGTATGCCAACCATTTTACTGGTCTTTGTCTCAAACTTAGGCTATGTTCCAGGGAATATTCAAGGCATTCAGAATGCTACTCATCTCTGTATTTAATTATAGCCAATATTTCAACATATACGTGATTAATCTAGTATGTATCCTTTTATATCCCTGCCTGTTGTCTTAATGTAGACCATGTTATAGTAATACACAGAAGTCTTTAGGCTTATTGCCCTTCCCATGCTGGTTATTTTCTTCCTGATCTGCATTTTAGGTGTTGCCACCACAGCAGGTATTAAGAATGAATCCTTCCTACATTTCTTGGTAAACAGTCTTTGCAATTAACTATCCATGGAGAAAGCAAATACATACTTGAATGTTTACAATAGACTAAGAAGTGGTTAACTGAAGCAAGTCTTGTCCCCAGTTTTCTGAGGTCGGTAAAATTGTAAATCCTTTCTCAAAGAATCAGCTGTATACAAGCTATGATTCTTGGTGAGCTCTGTATTCTTTCCAGTGGGAATTCAGACCAACATACTATTTCAGTCCAGCATGTGTTCCTATTGGAATCCACTCACATGCTCAGTGGGTACACTCAGTGACGGGGTATGTTCACTCAAGTTTGTGCATTATTATTCATTTTTCGTGAAGAATGTATAAAGCAAAGTAACTATGAACACCTTACATTATAGAGGCCCAGAACCTATGCTATTGCATAGCAAAGGAAGCTGATTAGTTCATTTTACAATGTTTCTGTTGCTACACATTTATTCACACTGTGTTCACACTTTAAAATCACAACTGTTCATATGTATAATGATGTTAGAAGTTGCTTAAGTTTAAAAATT
This sequence comes from Macrobrachium rosenbergii, assembly GCF_040412425.1. NCBI lineage: Eukaryota > Metazoa > Arthropoda > Malacostraca > Decapoda > Palaemonidae > Macrobrachium > Macrobrachium rosenbergii. The sequence continues at coordinate 90,931,161 of NC_089743.1, read as the reverse complement.
ATTAAAACACTACCTGTAGAGGAGAGGCTGTTACAGATGTTAACATATGTTACAAAAGGTCAAATAGAAGGACATTGTTTTTGAATGAAGCCTATTCAATATTTTAATTTCAGAGCAAATGTAACTACAAAAGTGAGAAATTAAATGCATGTCAGTTTTATAGGTTCTGTAATTACCATGTTGATTGTAGAATCAATGAAGAGGAAATGCATTTATGATGACTTGATCTTGTTTTTCTTAAGTGTTTTAAGTATATATTCTTGTAAGTTACCAGTTGTGTTTAACTGTCTATGACCAGTGTTAGATGAATAAACTTTCTTCAACTTTTTCTCTCTTACTGTATTTTAACCTCTCTCTCTCTTCTCATGGCCTCACGCTGTCCCTGTCTGTTTCTCCTTGTTCCTGCCTGTTTGTAAGTTTGTGTCCTGAGCTCTCCCTCTAATGTTGTGCAAGAAATTAAAACAACAGTAGGGTAAACTTGCCAATTTGTATGCACTTTAAAAAAAAAAAACTGCCACAGGAAAACAAATCCACATAATCAAAAAGTTTTAGTCTCAAAAGAAACTACAACCATGTACCTATAATCCCTGAAGAGTGTCAACTTTTATCTCCATATTTGTAATTTTGACAATTTTATGTGAAAAAGTGTAAAATCCCTTAGCCAAAACATAAGGGCAGTAATTTTACAAAATGGAAAATTTTCACTATTTGCCATATTAATTTTTTTCTCCTTGTTTTTCAGATACATTGCCAAGGCCATGAGGATTGTCTCCAAGAAAAAAAAAAAAAAAAGTTTAAAATAAGGGGGCAGAATGCAGGGGTGTGTACGAATTGGATTGAAAAAGCTGCCTTTAGCTAGCCAATGCATATGCATTTTTTAAAATTTGGGTTTATAAGGGCATATGCAACAGGGGACACAAGTCTGGGCCTTGCTTTATCGATAAAGAGCATAAGAATCAAAATCACTTGAACAATAAGAACACAATATCCATTTGGATTTGACCCATACCGTAGCCAATTTATATGCATTTTTTCAAGTTGAGTATATTGCATACGATTTGACCCAAACCATAGCCAATTCGTATGCAATGCACAAAGCCTATTTGTATGTGCATGCTTTACAGTAAGATTAATGACAAATAGCTTACAAATTAGTTGCCCATTTAATATGAAATCTTGAAAACCATTCAAAGAAAATTTAGCCTGCATTTTGAACAGAGTAACCTAAATGAGTACAAATTGGCTAAGGTGTGCAATAAATAGGGATTTGTGATCCTAATCTTATGCACTACTTTCAAACATCTGTATCTCACAAAGTGTTAGAAACAATCAAATTTCTTTTGCAGGTATGAAAGACCAATCATTACTTTATAGTTTGATAGTAAAAGTTAAAATCTGTAGTGAACACAAATATGATGTAATTCTCGGTAAATGAAAAAACCCTTGAAAAGTGCATACGAATTGGTGAGTTTACCCTAAATGGGAGCATTAGTAATAGCGAGAAAAAAGTGCACTGTGATATAGGAGGAATAAACTTGATTTGTTTGCTTATATTAATAAATTTCATATGTAATAACTTTAATACAGTAATATTAATTTTCATCATTATTCAGAGCAGTGACAGTGCTGGTTTCATAGTGCAAACTTGGTACGTTACAATAATCTACAAAGAGAGACAGTATTACACTGTTATTAATGGAAGGATGATATACAACCTCTGAATTTGATGACCAGTCCATCAGTGTGGCTTTTCTGTGAGTATACTGTATAACCTTTCATTTTATGTATGTAACTTACCAAGTAATTACATAGCTATTAGTTTCTACTTTAATGGCAGCTGTAGAATTGAAATTCGCGGTAGCGCTCTTTTGCTTTGGTGCAGGTAAGTGCCCTGCCCAGTTCTGGGGAAGTACAGGTACAACATAGCTGAAGAGCTCATTTTGTTTCTGCCACTCAATGACCATACATTGGTTGTTCAGCAGCTTTGTTTTTGAAGTTCAAGAGTTTCACTGGATGGTTTTGATTGTTTTCAAAGGGTCTGGTGAAGTATTCTTTACTTTGGTAGCCTCTGCGCTATATTTTTCTGGCTTGGATACGCATAGCTTAGCTTTTGTGGATTTTGATTTAGTATGTCAGACTCAAGCCAAAGATATTCAAATGCCTTGATTAAGTCCTTTGACACCACGAAACAGAGATCAGGATCTCTGGTTTCTTGGAACCTAGATGTAGTACTGCATTGGTTATCAGGCCCTCCTTTTGAACCAGTTCATGCATCACCTTTAAGGGATTCATCCAGAAAAACTGTTTTTAATTGCCCAAGCCACAGCAAAGCAAGTCTGTGAGTTGCAAGCTCTAGATAAACATGTGGGTTTTTCCCAAGAGAATGCAGTATCTGTGTACATATTAGGTTTTTTAGCTAAGAATAAGAACCCTTCTAATCCATGGCCTTGTTCTTTTTTCATTCAGTCTTACAGAACTGGTTGGACCTTTGGATCAAGAGAGTGTTTTGTGCCCATTGAGACATTAATACTATCAGAGGGGATTTTCATAACCTCTGGTGCTCAGTTAAGAATCCTTTGCTCCCCCTCTCCAAGAATGCCATTTCATTCTTTTTGCGAGATATTATTGTGGAAACTCACTTGGGGATTCAAGACGATGGTGTACCTTTGTTAAAGATAAAAGCCCATGAAGTGTGGGCGGTAGCCACATCGTTGGCTTTTAAACAGAATCTCTCTCTCTCTACGATTATCGAATTGACATACTGGAAGTGTCGCTCAGTCTTTGCCAACCATCATTTATGTGTCGAGACAGTTTTTGAGGACTACAGTATGCTGGGTCCATTCTCCACGTCTGGTATGGTACCAGGGAATTAGGGGTAGGAGTGACCCTTCTATTTTCCTCTTATCTCCTACTCTTAAGGGTGTTGAGTTTTGGGAAGCCTGGGGTACTTGGTACAATACCTTGAGTACTGTCCGATCTGTGTTTTTAATGGATGGATAATAAGTTTTTAATTGGTGTTCAGGTAATATAGTTTTTTATGGTTATGTTTTGGTTGGTGTATATTCATGCCCAGGGCAAAGGCAATTGTTTTGTTTAGCTTTGTCAAGTCATAGGAGTACCTCCCTGACCACAAAGCTCCTACTGAAGTAGGGACAATTCCTGACATCATTGGCCATGTCCCCAAGGGTTGAGATTAGCAACGACAGGGAGGCAGTATCTTCCTGCTCTTGCTCTCTCCCCAGGTAAGGTTACAACAAGCATTACCACAATGCTAGCTTTTTATCTATTTCAAATGCATTTCCATTTATAAATGTTTTTGCATAGTACATGTCTATGCTTCCACCTCATGTCAATGTGGGATTCAGATATGTAATTAATTGGTAAGCTACTTATATAAAAATGACATTTTTATAATAAAATAAGGTTTTATATATACTTACCAAGTAATTACATGATCGGAGCCCATCCCTCCTCCGTGCACATGGACATAGAGCATAAACGAACTGAGCTCTTCAGCTGTGTTGTACCTGTACTTCCCCAGAAGTGGGCGGGGCATTTGCCTGCACCAAAACAAAAGAGCGCTACCATGAATTTCAGTTCTAAAGCTGCTGTTAAAGTAGAAACTGATAGCTATGTAATTACTTGGTAAGTATATATAAAACCATTTTATTATAAAAATGTCAATTTTGTGTACAATCTAAATCACTGTATAGAGATTTTTCAATTACCAGTATGGGGTACACCTAGCCCACATAAACCGTAGTTTACTGCTGACTGTGCTCAGTGCTTGGTATTCATTATATATGTTGAGTTTATATGGTATTAGCTATAGTTTATAAGGTATATTAGCTATAAAACAAAGAAATAATTAACAGGAGAGATACATGTTAAACATTTTTCAAGTGCAAATGCCTTTAAGTCATTTAGATTTTCATGCTGCCAATTTTCCATGTTATGTAAACTAACAATTCTGATTGAAAACTGTGAACACACTTAGCAGGAATAAATGAATAATAAAACTAATGCATATTACCCTATCAGGTTTCATTAGCTATGCAAAATAGGTGTGGTGTATTGGCCTGTGGAGTGAGTGACTATATAAATTATTTGATTATTAGACAGGTGTTCATAGTTTATGTCCCATTAATAAGATACAACCAAAATGATTAACAGCGATGTTAATCTCTCCCAATAAGGGATGAAAAATGGGGGTAACACTAAACTGTAAACCTCTATCCGTAAGAAGAGCAAAAGAGGAGTTAAGGGAGCTAATTATTAGAGCTAACACTTGCACTTATGCATTTATAGTAGACAAACATTTCTCTAAAGATGCATATTCATCAGAGAGGAGGACAAAATTCTTCACCCTTATATTGAGGTTCCTTTTCTTAACACAGAACCATTCTAAGCAGTAAATGTGTGACATTAGAGTAGACAGTTTCACTAGTGTACAATATGAAGCATGCACCTAACACAGTAATGTTAAATACATAGTGTGCTTTAACACACATACATGTCCTTAATTGGTATAAACCTTAAACAACTGGTCTTAACTCCTGATAGACTAGTCAAATTGAAATGAGAACTATGGAGACAGTCGGTAGTTTAGCAGAAATATGTAGTACTGGAACTAATCTTGGATGGCTGTTAAAATGATTGATAATTGCTAGAATAAACAAACTTCCTGTATTTGTACTTAATCAATATGGATCAGTATTTGTTTCTTGCTTCTATTTCAAACTATACGGCATAGAGTAAGAGGGACAAGTGACATTGTCAGCCAATTTCTATGCTAATTTTTCTTTAGGTTATTGACACAGAACTCTGTTATGAAGTTAAACTCCTCCAACAACTCAGCCTCCAAGCTCCAACAACTCAGCCTCCAAGCCTGGAGGATGAGCAGGAGCTTTGTTCATGACAAGAAGGGCCTTCAGAGGCAACTGTTTCTTAGCAAGGTATTTCTTGACACTAGGGTTAACCACTTCATTAATCCACTCAATAAAAAACTGCCTGGTTACCTAGGCTTTACTATTTAGCTCTCCACATCCTATTTAAATTACTCTTAAAACCCTTTAGGTTCTCCGAGTGGTAGACAAGCAAAGGCTTCAGAACAAACGAATGAGTCTCCTTCACTGGCTCACGTCCTAACATTGGCTAATACTTTTGAGTGATATAGGTCCCATTTGGCATTTTTTTCCCAATATAAGCCAGTCCTATCACATGAACATTTGTTGGGGAACAAAACCTTCAGCCTCTTCCTAGTCCCTAAAATCTAACATAGTTCTTGGCAGCATCTTTGTCAAAACTGGCTTCCTCCCCTTGCCTTACTACACTGAGCATGCCAATGCTCCTCTCAAATTTCTCAAACCACCTATCACCCATAACTGGCTTCGAACACTTGAATGCTACCTGTATCAGCACTTGTTCCAGGGGTGGTTTTCAGGCATGTAGTCTTGCTTTTCATAATGATGGCCTCAGCAACAATACCACTGTTCTTTGTTTATCCAAATTAGCAAAAATTTATCAACCAATTCAGTTGTCTGAGACCTTTGTTTTGTAACAGCTTTCACTCCCTTAGCAACATCAGCTCCTTTGGTGGCAACCTTACATATAATACTGAAGAAAATATAATATTAGCATATGAAACTCCTTAGCCAAATCAGGGACATGGAGACGACTTGCAGTTCTTGCTATAAGTTTCTATGAAACTCTCTAAAATTTCTATCTTGGAGACGACTTGCAGTTCTTGCTATAAGTTTCTATGAAACTCTCTAAAATTTCTATCTTGCTTTCTTTTTGGTTTGCTATCATCTTTTAGTTGCATTAGAATCTCCCCCCAAAAAAAAAAACACACACACACACACAAAGAAACATGAGATTGAGTGCTAGTTACAGTTAAACAGACAACTTCCCCTTTGTTTCAGCTGGGAACCACACACACACTTGACATGCCTACTCCCATATATGTTTAGCTGGTTATGTTTGTTTATCCGAAAACTAAGCAAACTGGATGAAAACAGCTATTTTTCACTCACACAAAAAACCAGATCATCTGACTAGAGAGCTGTCTGAGTAATGAGGTCCAAAAAAATGTTAAAAAAAGCAAGAGACCCTTCAGAAGATGTTCTTATTGAGCAGCATCTTCATTGTCAGTTATTGTCACACCAGTTTGGGATGGTCTACTATCAGTCAGTGACAGACAAAGGCACATGTACTATAAAGAGTTTCTGTATTTGAATACAAAGACAAAATGGGTTTGTCTTTTTTTCCACATAATATTTCATATCAAACCTTCCACAATTTTGTCAAGATTATGCACGGGGAAGCAATCAACTGAAATTATAATGGCTATTTTACCCCTTCATGATTCATCTACATTAACTACATTTCAGACTAGATGTTGGATAGAGCTAGTTATTACTTCATTCTTTCACAGGAAAGACTTTTAAAACTTTCAAGTGTCATAGAGACAAAAGAGTAAACAAAGGGAGGATTACAAGACAGAAACAGCTGGAGAAGGCTCATTAAAACAACAGTGACCCCAACTGTGGATTAAGCTGAGAAGATATAAGCTAAACTTACTTAACCTCTTGACTGTTTAAATCTTACAAGTTCACAGTTAAATTAACTACAGCATCAACATACAGCTAGAATTGCATTGGCAGCTAAGACTAGGGTTTTATTAGGTACAGATGCAAAGGAATAAAAATACAAATGAATGGGGTTCACTACCTCCATTCATGTAACTCAATCAGGTACTTCTAATAAAGCTCGGGTAGTCGGTAACTAAAAATGAGAAAACATGATATTCCTTAACTATACATCTACTTGTTGCTTAAATTACAATTTTTTCTTCTGTAACACTACCTACTGTCAGCAGAGCAATAAAATACTAGACATATCACTACAGTTTAGTGGCACTGCTAATGCTCTCTGCTTGACAATACATTATCGATTATAGTATACGTACACAGTGTAACTTATGTAACATTTTCTGAGTTAATTATGAAACCTTCCTTAAAACCCAGTGGACAGAATATTCTTCATGTATTTATGGGTAATTATTTCCACTGTTTTCTACATACAAACGTCTGAACATAATACTGTAATGATTTCTCAAAGTCCCTCAATATTCAACAACTGCGTGATACTAAACTAAAGGTTCCACATCTGGAACAAAAAATATGAAATGAATGACACACATTGTTTCTACACTATGATGATCAATGTCATCTCTCAGTATCAAAATGTTTCAAGTAATGTACATACTGTTCAAATACAATACTGTTAATTACTTCTGCCAACAAATAGTTGCACTATAAATTCATAAAAGGATATGGGTAACAAAGAAATTACATTTCAAGTCAAGAAAGAATAAAGCAATGTTCATCTCCAGAGAAAACACAGCAATATCAAAAAGTATAGAATACATAAAAGAAAGATGATGAACACGATTAAAAGGTGCTGATGCACCCTTTGATAAAAATAAAAATTGTAGCTAGAACATTTAGCATGAAAAATTATCAGGGGTAAGAGCATGAATTTTAAAGAAACAACTTTTTTGAATCTCCACTATGTGTTGAAAATACATGAGTAACATGTAAAACTTGAAATAAATGAAAGTGTAAACCCATAAAAATCAGTTTTGAAAAATATGCATGAACAAAACAATTGATGTGCCTGCCGCCATTGAGGGTGAAAAGCCAAGTCAAAATGGAGGTGCCGATTTCCTCTAATATCTCCTCTTACCAAAATTCTTCCATTGCTCAGGAGACCAATTATGACACTCCAAACAGGGATTACTTACGTTACAATCGTTAGAGCTGCACCTGCTACAAGTGGAATGGGGTCTGTAACTGTAAGCAAGGCAGCTAAATAACGAGAACAAGGGTTGTTACCAGTCCCGGGCATCATCTCTGGGGCCTGGATTGCTTAGATTATTTATGGGTTTGCATTTCTAGGGATGCAAAATACACACAAATATCACACAGAAAAACACAAAAAAAGAGAGAGAATGAAATACCAGAACGCCAAGGCATAGTATGGGCAGGAAGTGCTAAAACAACTGGCTTCTTGGCTAGAAAGGCAGTAGCGCTGTCTTGCTATACAGGCGTTTAGAGAAACTGGTATGTCACAGCGTTGTTGGGGATAAGCCAGGCAGGCTGCACCTGCCTCCTTCATCCCTATTGTCTGTCTCCTGCTGCCACCAAAATCCTTGTGCTATTTTAACTGGACACCAGCAGGTGCTAGAGAAATTCCCCTACGTTAAGACCAAAAGCTGTTCTGTGTATGAACAACTAACTATAGTTCATAGCATTCATATGTTTTGCAGTAAACAATACTATAATGCTACCAGTATCTAAGTAACAAACTTCCTTGATATGGGGAAAAGGACTTTAGTATAAAGTAAGTATAGGAAGCGTTGGCTAACTCCATGAGAGTGCAGATACGTACTCTAAGTTCTAATTATAACAACAAACAGAAAATAAATTCTGTAAATTCCTACTTCAATGTACATGCCAACAAGATAGTGTTAGGATCACAACTATATTTTCATCACTTGTGGAAATAATCCAAGAAAGGTTGGTGTAAAAAAAGATGTCTAATTTAAGATATTTGAAGTACAATAATACAGACAAAAATTTTCATATTATGGCACACTTCCATGACCTATTTTGAGTGGGAATGTTGTGACTTAGAAGTAGGTTATACAGTCCCAGTCTTTACAGCGAATCACTATTCCATTTCATGGAGGGGATGGTTTTTGCAATTTAAAAGGTCTAAAACTAAGTACCATATAAAGTCCAACAATATTACAGTCACTGCTGACCCAGTACTGTACTGCAAGGTAAAATTACTTATTTATGTATGGCAAGATTAAATCCCTGACAATGGGCAGTACTCTTGCAGTATACTGTACATGAAAGCCACTGGTAATTACTGCACACTGTAAATAAATAGTCAAAATACATATCTTGCCTCCATGGAGATCCTTAAGTACATAATTCTCTTATTCACAAACGAAAAAAAGACCACAAGGAGAGTTGACAGTTTATACATATACTGTATATGCTTGGCATAATTTTCTTCAAAGCCTACAGCCCTGCCATGCATTGATTGTAAATTATTATTACAAACTATTCTGTCTCGAAATTGAATGCGCAGTCAGGTCTATCTGCATACTGCATCTTTCAGTGCAGTACTCCTTACTACTGTATATTATGACCTTGGAAGGAAGATTAATTACTGAAGCTGATAATTTCACGTCTGTTATCTTGCAAACTTTCCAAAATCTTAGCTTTCCCATTTCTTAAAAAGATACCTTAAGGCATTGGGGTTAGAACATAATACATCAACAAGCCACATTATACACTGCATTCTTTGATGTGATGAAACAGACAATGGGTTATAAGGCCACAAACAATTGAGAACATTACCTTTTCAGTGGTCTGTGCCCTAACAATATCAGTAAAATTGATGAGTGTCTTGAGATCCAACTTTCTTTGACCTTCAAATCTCGGCTACGACACTCAAAAGAAGATGAAACCACACAATTCACCACTACAAAGCGGTGAAAGGTTTTTGGAAAACTTCACTGCCTAATGGAAAAATCTGATCATGTATGGTGCTGGAATGAATGCACAAAATCTTCTGGACATTCTCCTCCTGGTCATAATTATGTGTACTATGAAATCACTCGCCCCTGCAGGAAATTTTGCCTCTAATGAACATAAATAGTTTTGAAACCATTCATCAAAAGCTACCAATATACCACTCTGGGACAGCTATTATGAAATGGACACATTTCACTTCATCCTGAAACAGCAACACAATTACAGTACAGCTAATGTGAATACAGTACAGTATACTGGATAACAATGGGTCCTTTTGCAACACCACCATATTTAAATCCAATACAATTTTTGGTACAGATTTTAAAACAGTTTGCTTGATTTTGGATTTCATGTCTTCGTAACCAACTAGAAATAAAATAACATTTCAGAGAACTATGATTATGGAATTCTGAAATTAGCAAGTTTATACATAAAATAAAAATCATAATTACATGTCATATTACACTACTTTATACAAACTGCATATATATATAACACAACTGTACAATTTGACATTAATTATCATTGTTTCAGACAGAACCACATAACAATATTTACAAAACCTTCAAATTTATAAAAACTTACAATGTCATAAAATAATGTACAAAACAGTACCTGTTCTACATATCACTTTGCCAGGATATTACCCTATACGTAATAACATTTATGGACAATAAGAATATGACTTGCTGTAGAGTACTGTATTACATAAAAAGTTTTCATAAGAAATTAGTAAAGTAAATGTCAACATAAAGTGTCTTTACAACTTCTTCCATAAGTATATCACAACCAACGAAAGGCCAAGACGAATAGGTCCGTTTAAAAGGATACTGTCAAGGAAGAGCCAAGCCAAGATACAGGGTAACTGAAGGCCCAATGTTGTCAGAAGGAAAGTCATCAGCCAGGTGTTGCATCGATTTCTGTTTACATCCAAACTGAGAAAAAAAAAAAAAAAAGTAACAAGGAAAGAAACCAACAGTTATTTGAGTTGTATTTTCTATATTTGTAAACAATTAAATGGATATTCCTGATTTCTGAGTTGTCTTATCAAGGAAAAAGTGTCTCCATTGCTTAACTGTAACAGCAACAATAATAAAAATCCTTCATTTGATTTTGGTCATTCTGGTATGTGATTAGTCAAATATTACTAATTTTTAACTTTCAATGTTGTGGCATGTACTTTACTTTTTTGAGTGTTTGCCTTTGTATTCAATTTATAATTAATTCTGACTTGCTGGTAAAACTAAATAGAGTACAGAATAAATATTTGCAGCTGATGATGGGTTAAGAGTAGAAACCACAAAGCTTCATGATAATAAAGAGTTGGAATGGAAAGTTGGTTACTATTATTAAATGTCCTGCAGTTCATCAATTGATTACAATTTCCAAGAGGGACTCCATCAGTAGAAATAACAAACAGCTATGGGAGAGGAACCTGGATTCAAATACAGTACAGGATTTCCCTTTTCCAAGGAGAGTGGATTTCGTACAATTCTGTTGTTGGGCTTGTTTATCGAGCCGAGCCACAACAGATTCCTGAAAAAGATCCTTACAGAAGGGGGTACAATGTAACAAGGTTATATTGGGAAGTGACATATTGGAGCCTGCTATGTTTCCAATCAAGCCTTTATGCGACACTATGGAGAATCACAGAGTGCTCCCCAAAGGGTCTGCATAAGTGATTTGAACAAAACAGCAAATATTGTTTTGGAAGATTCTGGAAGCCGTCTAATGGCAACTTCCAGCATAGTAGTCGAGGTTATGATACTAAGGAGGTGGAGCCTGGCATGAAATTCAGCCAAGGGTGTCCCCTCTGAGATTTTTCTCATAGGGGTCCCAAACTGCTTAGTTGCCATGTCCAGAGGGAGGGAGCTTTTTCCTTTCAAAAGGAAGGACAAGTGTTTCTCATTCCTTAGTAGAACTATCAGACACCGGGATGACACATGCAAATGTCTTCAATTCTGCCATTGGCTTTCGTTTCCCAGTTACCAAAAAATTCTGAAAATCTGCCTTCACATGATTAATTGTTTTAAAGGTGAAGGGACAAAAGGCTGGGGCTACCCGGTGAGCACACTGGGTCTTTTCCAATATAGATGTAGAGCTCTATTTTCTACGGCTTTCAATGCTACATTCATAGGTAGGATAACCGTCTCCTTCGGCGGTTTCTCAATGCCTACTGAAGGAGGGACCAGGCATCACTCTGTATTAGGAAATGCTGCTCTGTCTCAAAATTCTACATCAACTTCAATCATAGTTTTCCTTTCATTAATAAGGTATTTACCATCAGGAGAAAAGATACACATTACTACAGGCTAACTTGGTCACAAGTGTGTAGCTGTAGTATAATGCTATGACAATGGTTATCCATAAGACAATAATAAGTTAATATTACCATGTTCATAATTGTACTACCATAAATTTGGTCTTAAATGTATTCTCACAAAATGTTGAAAGTGCTAATTATTTGCACTAACTTGAGCACATCTAACATAAAATAGGTTAACTTTGGCACAAGTATGTAGCCATATTGCTTTACAGTATACTATTAGTCCTGGTACCAATGAGTTTGTTCTTCTAAGATAGTAATCATGTATTCAGTTGTTTAATTACTACATAAATTTTGCCTTAAAAGTAAATTTTTTAATGTTACGCCACTCAAGCTAGCTAACTGTATACTGCAAATCTAGTTTGTTTACCAGGCCTACACTACTTGCAAGTCACAGGTAAAACTGTTGGCTACATAAGAAAGTACTTAAATAAAAATGATTTTGCCAAAGGAAAATTTTTAGTAAGCCCCATTATGAAAATGTAAAAGTTTAATAATCACATCGGCAAACAGACATGGCAAACATTTTCCTAGTGATGCCACTATTAGCAGAGCAATAACAGCTAAAAGTAGGTCTGTTAAGGAAAACATCGTATAATCTGATACAAGTTCTTTGATATTAATGATAACTGGGGACCATTATCACCAAAACTATCCAGTTCGGTAATTAAGTACTAAAATTAACCAATTGGTTTACTTAATACCAAGGTTTGAAAGTTGAGCATAGTCAAAAGCCAGTTAAGGCTGTGTGTAGCGTACATGAACGGTTAGGCTACTACTATTCAAAACAAAATGAAAAATGAAGTAGCCTAGCAAATTTACAAAGTAGCCCAAGGTTAACTATTAATATAAAAATTATATACCAATGATCTTCAAGAACAACACTAGTTTTAAAATTATTACTTCAATATAATTAAACATTGTTTGTCCACTAAATAAGAATGCACCGTAAACACTCAAACCAAATCTTATGGAAGACATGGCGCTGGCTTGGCGCTGACTTTTTATGAAATAAGCTACCAGCTAAAAAAATGTTTAAAAAATAAACTTTTCTCTGGGACTTAAAACTATGCATTTAACTTTCTTCTGACTTTGGTACTTCCATGACAACCAAATTATGATCTAGGAACTTGTAATCGGACGTAAATGTCACGAGTTACAGTTACTAAGACAGAGAATAATGAGTAAATAGTCTAGTGCAGAGTGCATGGTTGACACAACAATGGCTGATGTGCAATGCTGTTGCCACATCAGCAGGTTAAGAATAGGAGTTGAACTGAGGCAGTTGCTGTAGACAAGAAAGAGCCCTCTTGTATTGGGTCCTATACTCTATCAGCATCAACGTGCATTATACTTGGCCGAGATAAACTAGAAGAGAATTCTTTGAAAGTGGTTGGTCTATATTATGGAGCCCTCTAGGGACCATGAGAGTAACTCCTTTGAGGACGAGCACCAGTTACACTCAAAAATAATAATTAATAATAATAATAATAATAATAATAATGCCAGGGTATCCTCGAGGCTGACAACACTATCAAACAACAGGCAATGGAAGTAAAACATTAGAAGGAATCCTTCTCTGTGATTAAGGCAATAATACACTCCAGGCTCAATGGTAGAAACTTTTCCAAAGGCAATTTGGGCTATGACAGTAGTAAGATATGGTGGAGGACTAGTAGGCTGGACAAATGAAGAACTAGAAAGCAGAGACAAAAAAACAAGAAAACTGACAACTATCAATAAGGCACTGCATTCAAGAGCAAGAGTGGCAAGGTTCAACTTACTAAGAGGAAAAGGAGGATTGAGGAACGTGAAGTGTGAAGGACTGTATCAACATCAAGAAAAGAACACTCAGGCAGTACCTTAAGCACAGTGAAGATCATTGGTTGATAACAGTTTGAAGTAAAAACTCATCAATAACAATGGAGAGCCTGTCATATATATGGAAAGGATCACCAACCAGCAAAGAGAAATGGGGAAAAAATGCATGGCTCTCATCAAAGAGAGACTTGGAATATAACTGGAAATGATAACTGTCAACAGCTGACTATACAGAGATCTCAAGAAGGAAGCTGAAGACATGTTACGATAGCATAGGACTAAGCACTATGTACACAATGTATAAAATAAAATAGATGGTCAAATAATAACAACAATGTGCAAACAGAATATGGATACCATCAACCACATAGTATGTGAATGTCACTGCAAAAAAAAGTGGCATACCATTTTCAGACCAATGGTGCAACCATATGCCTGAAAAAAGTGCTGGACAACCAAAAAATCAAAGTTCTCGGGGACTATGCTGCAAGAACAGACTGTGATACAGACTTGATAGTATCTCTGATAGATGTAGCTATACCATGGGTTAAGGACAAAGGCAAAGAAAAGATAAAAGACCAACATGCTCTCAAGATGAAAATATGGAGACACTGGCAAGCTGAAGTTGAAGAAGTATCTATCATTCTGGGAGCACTAGGGTTGATCCAAGAGAACTTCAGGAAGGACTTGGAGAAGACTAGTTGCAAAACCTTTGAACAGGCAGGCTTTAGAAAAGTGTATTGCTAGCAAAAGCAAGCCTAAAAACAAAAGATGATGGGGGGGTCAGAACCACAGGTGGGCAGGTTGCAGCCTCCCTCAGCTTGGTTTTATGATGAGAAAAAATAACAATAAAGTATGAGACTTATCACTTATGAAATATAAAACAACCATCTAAGACACAAACTACATGACACTAGTCATTTTTTGGTATTCATGAGGATCAAAATTTTAGAATTCCTAGTATGCAAACAAATGACAACTTTAAGAAGAATGCAGCATTCAAGTCCTATGAGTCTTGAACATGTAGTTTTTCTCAGTAAGTTTTAAAGTAAATCATTTATCAATGACTATTTCTTAGACTTCAAGTTCTGTAAATCAATTTATTATCAATTAGTTCCAGTAATTCTTAAGACATAAGAAGCAAGTTCTGTAAAACATTTATTTTCCAACTTAACTTTTCCAGTAACATAAATACACAATACAGTAGTCCCCGAAAACGGCAAACCGAAAATCGTCGTAAACAAAAATCAAAAAATCATAAGAAAACCTAAATGCTTTGGGTGCAAAAACGAATATTGAGTTTTTCAAAAAACCTTAAATCATTTATTCTGAACCATTTTCTCATCAGTGAACACTAATACACAGTACTTATGAAATGAAACTAAAAGAAATAATAAAAACATATAAATCCTTATGAAATGAAACTAAAAGAAATAATAAAAACATAAATCCTTATCTTTCAAACTGTAACTCAAGTGTGGTATAAAAGAGAAGGGAGAAAAGATATCCAGATCACCTAACCACACTAATAAAGTTTGCAAAAGATTTTAACATAGAGAGCAAGAGTTTTGTCATAATTAAATGCAGGATCTTCATGCAGCTTCTTAATAATAAAAATAGTATTACTGCATGCACAAAATAAATCTCAGAGAAAAGTAAAAACAGAACTTGACAAAAAGGATCTACAAAATTCCTTCTGAAAAGTTTACCAACAAGCGAGATAAAAGGTCATCATCTATTCAATATCGCCATGATTGTTTACTTAGTTGTTGCTGCTGAGCAATGATGATTATCTGATGGTCTGGTTCACCTTAACTATTATTAATTACAAAATATGGTACATTATTACAACAATGTATATAAATTCATTAACTTAATTTAAATTAGCCATTATCTACTAACAGTCATGCAACCTACAAAATAGTCTACCATACTTTCCTTACCTCATCCAGCGCTTAATGAAGATAAGAAGATATGCAGGGAACTGCAGCGTAGTCCACTGAAAGATAATTTAGATAATTATCAGTCTGTTTCACTTTATGCAGCACAGTTAACCCTTTGTTCACTCATAAAACTGTACCAAACAAAAAAGTTATTTTAGAAAGTATTGCTTCAATTAAAAATTTTCTATTGCAAATAAGTTTTAAGTTTATACATAAATTCTTCACTGATGGGTTCTGGCGCTTTGGTCTTCAAGACCTAAATTTCATAATCAATCAATCAACCATTGTCGTAAATGTTTAAAATGTTTAAACAGATGATGTTTCTGAGGCCAGAAGAAAACCTATTACAACCACGATTTCTATCAAAATGTCCACTATGATATTTAGCTTATTAAAAGTATATGAAACAATATTAACTTACCAGGAAAAAAGCATCTGGATATGTTAGTTCTCCAGGAAGAACAGTTGAACCAACAAATATTCCCCACATAAACACCACACCATACTTATCTCCTGCAAGTCGTCCTATGTACCAAGGTCCTGTATCAATACAAGTTAAAAGTTTGTTAAAAATATATTCATTAACTATCTTTCAAAACAGGGACATTCTGACACTGCAATATTTCAACTTTTTTGAGGTTAAAAATTAAGGGGGATATGTGAAATGAACCCAAAATATCATATCTAGATGACAAATACAATACTGTACTTCTGTTAATATTATCAAATGGTTCATAAAATACAGGCCCAGGTATATAGGTTTAGAGCTCTGTTACAGAGCACTCAAAAGGACAATGCCAACCCAGTAACGAAAATGACAGCTCTTGTACAGTGAAAACATTCAAGCAACTGTGTGGTAGGTGATACCTACTGTGAACTTTATTATTACCCAAGTGACTTGCCGTATCCAACTTCCGTACCAAGAATATGACAACTGTATTTTACTTGTGCCTTTGAACAAATCAGATGAAATTTACTTTAATAATTTTAATTGTGTCACCTTGTGCCTGCATGTTTTCCATTAAGACTGGTCAGTTTGTGCAAATGCTTCTTGTGGAATGTGGTTTGAAGATATACCCACTGTACTTAAAGGGTTCCTTTACTTGAGTGAGAAGTGTGCTTAACTGATTCCTGCACTATCACCAGGAACTTAGAAATGAGGCTAACTCATACATACAATATCATTAGAAAAACTATTTATAACTTATTACCACCTAAGTCATTTCTTACAAGTAAAACTGGAGACCTTTCAAACTATCATTCTACAATAACTGTCTTGTCAGCTCCATAATTGTTTCTGTTAATTATACTCAAATCAGTTTAATTATGCTTAAATCAGCTGTTCAATTTTAACACACTTGCTTTCCAATAACAGGCTGTACAATATACAGTATTGTAAATGAAAACAAAACCATTCAACAGATAAAATACCTCCAACAAGACCACTCAACAGTGAATTAATCAACCTAGTGAAGAGACAATACCTGTGATAATTACTGTACTGTATTATAAAAATGTAAACGCAATGGAACATGGAAAAGAACTCCAGGTTTCATTTGTTCCTATTTGATATGCAATCAGTGAGTGCATTCTTCCAATAATATTAACTATAATAAGCACATTTTTTTTTTACTGTACCCTTGTATGTCTGTCTGTACTTGAACAAAACACCTTGAGAACACATGAATTTATTTTGAAGAATGTTGGACAGAAAAACTGAGAGACTCCCTCCATAACTTTTATGGATATTTTCAGAGATTTGGCATTGTTTCTATAAAAATATTTGTCAACTCCTCATAATTATCAACCAAAAGTTAGTTACTTGAAGATGGTATCCAAATGAATGCTTTTATTTTTTTATACGATTTTTTGGGAAATTTCATCTACAACAGTTCTTTGGTTTTGTCAAACTTTCAGACAGACATATACATAACAAGAATATCTACTTTTTCTGATGACTGCTGGCATCACAAAGACCCTACAGTAAATAAATACTGAGGAATTAATTTTTTAAAGACAAACCCATTACTTTACATAAGCCTACTTTGCATAAGGATTTATGCTTGCCCACTGTCCACACAAATCCTTCATACACTTCATATTGTATTCCCACCTGGAAATATAATATAAGGATGAGATTTGTGATCTCTGCAGAATTGAAGACAATACTAGGTATTTATTTTCCTGTAACGAATTAATGGAAATAAAGATTGGGATATAACCTTAATTCACCTATTCATTATCAATCATATCATTAATTTATATATTTCACCTTCATTATGGCGCTGAATAATCCTGATGGGTCCAGCGCTTGGTCTTCAAAACCTAAATTTTATAATCAATCAATCAATAACCTTAGAGTCCCTAATTTCTCCTCCCCCCCCAAAAAAAAAAAAAAACAAAAAAACTGGGTGAATACAAAACTAACACAGAGTTAGCATTGGGAAATATGGGCTGTTAAAGCAAGACATGGCATTTACTCAGTAATAATAACAGTAAAAGGTAAAAGGGAGGTCACCTAATATTCAGTTGGAAACTGTTAAAGGGCATGAGATTTTAGAATACAGAAGAAATTTGTTCATTCACAAATAATTATTAAACCTTATAGGAATGGGTAGTAATCCGGGAAGAGTCGCCACCTTTCAATGGCAAGAAAAGTGAATGACATTAACACAAAATATAAATGAAAGAAAGCACTCATCAATAATAGGTGAACTATCCACACACACACACTTATTCTCAAATATAGTAATAGGAAATCAAACAATATTTATATATATAATAAAATTTGTCATATATATATATATATATATACACACACACACACATATATATATATATATATATATAATGTTGATAAAGCACTCATCAATAATAATTAGTTCCCCTCGGGTGAAAGTTATTCTCAAAGTATAGTGAACAGGAAATCAAACAATATTTGTGGCATAATAAAAATTGTCACTATGTGACATGCACACTCCTTGTTTGTGGCTTTACACTGCATATATTTTCGTACTATAAAATCTACGAGTCATTAAATTGTGAAAAGTTAAATTGTGAAAATAGTCATAATCTGTATTTTATGAAATGATGTGGGTTTTAATGTTCGACGTTTACTTGCTTCAGTAACAAATCATCTTAAGAAAACTTTAATTGGGAAAAAACCAAGCATAATTTCCTTATGAGCTAGCGTTGAAACCGTTTGGTTACACAGTACCAACACCTATTACCAGATCCATTACAATTCAAGAATAATTTAGTGAGGTTGAATATTTCGTACGCACGCAAACGTTCATTAAAATAATCAGAATTCGACGACGAAAATGTATTTTGTTATGAGAAATACATGCACAAACATATACAGTAGATATATTTATATATAATATACTAAAGATATATACTGTCGATAATGAAGTACTAACTCGGATATAGACTGTCGATAATGAGTAGTAACTCAAGATATACTGTCGATAATGAAGAAGTAACTCAGATATATACTGTCGATAATGAAATAACTGAGATATATACTGTCGATAATGAACAAGTAAATCAGATATATACTGTCGAAAAAGAAGTAACTCAGATATATACTGTCGATAATGAAGAGGTTAACTCAGATATATACTGTCGATAATGAAGTAAATCTAACGCCGAGAACCATTACAAACCAGGAAGACGACAGCTCTCTAAACACGGACCGTAGAATGTTTCATATCAAAACAACAACAAAGGAAGAGACTCCGTTAACGTTGTAAAGTTACAAAATGAATGCGCCGCCGACTTTCGAGTCATTTTTGCTCTTCGAGGGAGAAAAGAAGATCCTGAAGGAGGTGGACACTAAAGTAAGTGAGCCTCGCAAAGGGCTGCTACCCTAGATACTCGGTTACGCTGATCTCACGAACTTAAATAAATCTCGTAATTTGAGGTAGAATTTCCTATGGTTAAGCTGCTTGAAGCTTCGCCATGATGTCGGCATTCGTAGCCTATTGCCTGTTTTTTTCTCAACGTAGTCTAGCCTGGGCAACCTATAGCCTGTTATTCTCAGCGTAGCCTAGCCTAGGCAGTTTAATTATGACAGGTTTTACTTTACATTGTCACATTTTGGCACATTTTGGTTTTAAATTTATTTTGTCACATTTTTAATGGGAAATTTATTTTCCTGTGTTTTAATGTATTTTCCTGTGTTTTTAAAATATTATTTTCCTGTGTTTTAATGGGAAATATTATTTTCCTGTTTTAATGGGAAATATTATTTTCCTGTTTTTAATGGGGAAATATTATTTTCAACGTTTTAATGGGAAATATTTTCTGTTTTTAATGGGAAATGATTTTCCTGTAACCAACCAATGGGAAATATTATTTTCATGTGTTTTAATGGGAAATATTATTTTCCTGTGTTTTAATGGCTATTATTTTCCTGGTTTTAATGGGAAATATTATTTTCTGGAAATATTATTTTCCTGTGTTTTAATGGGAAATATTATTTTCCTGTGTTTTAATGGGAAATATTATTTTCCTGTGTTTTAATGGGAAATATTATTTTCCTGTGTTTTAATGGGAAATATTATTTTCCTGTGTTTTAATTATTATTTTCTGTTTTTAAAAATATTATTTTCAATGGGAAATATTTTCAATAGAAATATTATTTTCTTGTGTTTTAAAAATGGAAATATTATTTTCCTGTTTTATATTTTCCTGTTTAAAATATTATTTTCCTGTGTTTTAATGGGGACTTTCAACATTTCTTACGTTTCTGTTCGCAAATGACCTATAACCAACCACACATTAAACTAGGCTAAGATCTTACTGAACCTTTAGGTTGGGTTGGGTGTATGCATGTCATACTCAATATATAGGAAAATGATATTTACAAGTTTAAAATGTTCTTTCTCGTTTACTTTAGTACTTGTTCCCCATAGTGGAGGTTAGTGCCGTCAGTGCACCTCATGCAGGGCACTGTAGGCATTACTCAAGGTTCTTTACAGCATGCCCGTAGCTGCAGCTGCAACCCCTTTCATTCCTTTTATTGTACTTCCTTTCATATTCTTTCTTGCATCTTACTTTCCACCCTCTCCTAACAGTTGATTCTTAGAGCAACAGCGAGGTTTTCCTCTCGTTACACCTTTCAAACCTTTTACTGTCAATTTCTGTTTCAGCGCAGAATGACCTCATTGGTCCCAGTGCTTGGTCTTTGGTCTAAATTCTCTATTCAACTCAATTCAATTTAGTACTTGGTCTTGATAGCGAGGCTTTTTGCTCTGTTCTTAAGTTTCCATAATCATGTTGAAATCTATTGTAATTTTACTGTTATTGAGATATTTACAGATAAATATTGTAATATTGTCACCAGCATGGATTTTTTCTGGGTAGTACTGCGATTGACATTCAGTGTGCTCTAAGCCTCCCAAGTCGACGTGAACTTCGCTCCCCTAGACCTTAAGATGGCCATGGGTGGCGTTCAGATTGCCCTATTACCTGGTCATGGGTAATTTAATCAGGCAAATTGCATGTCCAATTGACCTAGGTCATGCCCTATCAGCTTCCCCCCCCCAAAAATAACTAAAATCCACGAATACTTAAGAGCACTTCTAAAAACACTTAGAATTGCCTATTTTGATAGTTCAAACACACACAAAATAAACTAAAAATGCTTATACAGGTATTATCCTACTTATGATAGGGTTAGGTTAAAAAAAAAAAGCCATCATTTGTTGGAAAAAACGTATCTCGAATACAGCCTATCCTACACTAGGGTGTTCAATACCATGTATTCATATATGGTAGCGTAGCCTACACTATAAAGTATACTCTATACATACATTGTATAGTAATTATTAATATCAGTTAATTCTGGAGCTTCATGCAGAATGACTTATGATAATTCAATACAAAGAGAAGTTGAATAACAAACAAGAATTGGCTTAGCCTACACTATGATATATGATAAATTCAATACAAAGAGAAGTTGAATAACAAACAAGAATTGGCTTAGCCTACACCATGATATATCGTATACATATAAAGTAGCCTAGCCTACATTTTACTGTACTTCTATATTCACATACTGTATTATACAAACGCCAACATAATGAATATGCATCTTTTCCATGGATCTTTTAAAATGTCATGCCTTAATTCACTGTATCCAATAATACTGTATATATTTTTATATTGCTTTTGTATTATAAACTGCGATCATAGCGATCAATGTTTTGTTTTAGAAATCGATTTTGCGGTAAGTTTATTTTGCCGTATTTAACTTAGTTCAGTGCGTTAATGTAAATGAATCTCTAGATACTTTATTTACTGTAAATGGGACAAGGTTATTTTTCGTTATATGAAGTGTTTTTAAGTCAAAATATAACTTAAATACGTCTTGTTGTGAAATTAATTTAGTTATTTTTTTCATTAACATTTGACATTGGCTGTTTGGGGGCGTTTGTTTTATGTACAAAAAACCAAGATTCGTTTGCTACCGTTCGCTATTTTCACTTGATTTCATCATAATACGAGCTTTACGTATTTATCGTTTATCGGCATAAAAATAGCAGTAATGTGTTCTTTCATGCCCAGTAGTTTTGATTAAAATACTTTCTCTCCAATTTTAATTACGGTCGAGTTTCATCCATGTTGCTGATGCACAAATTTATAGTCATTAGCAGCTTGAACATTGTTTTCTCAGCTTCAGCTACAACTTGTAGCTTAAATTTAGTAGTGTATTTCCTTGCTGATCTTTTATCCATACCGAATAAGGGTAAACTGTAAAAATATATCAGTCCTATTCTGCTTAACGTCATTTGTACTATAACTACAATAATGGTTTACTACCGTACGATGGTTGAAATACAAGCAAAACGGCTGTTGTTATCCAATTGGTGATAGCAAAACAACAGTTTCTTGTTTGGTTGCTTATGGCTGTACGCATTTATGCATTTATGTATCAGAAACAATAATTTTACATAAGGGGCCCTCCTAACTGACCTTTTTGTCTTGTAACAAGTCTAGACAACACAAGAGAATGAGTGGCAGTCATTATGAGTTTGTATTAAGGAATTAATTTTATTATTCTATGATCTTTTGTTGTTGCTGATTAGTACAATTATTGGTTTCATGTATCCAACATCAATTTAAGGGAACTGCAATATCACAAGTTTTACCATAGTAACTTTTAAAATAAAGGAAAATTTAAAGTTTTATCTTTTTAAAATAATACTTGATTTCAGGTACCAAATGCTGCAATTTATACTATCAACAAGGAGGATCACACCTTGGGGAACATGATTCGCTTGCAACTACTTAAGGATCCTAATGTTATGTTCACAGGTTATAAAAATCCCCATCCACTGGAGCATAAAGTAATTTTGAGAATTCAGGTAAATTTGGTACCCATCACTTTTTCTGTGTTAAAAGTTGGTATTACAGCTGCAGAAACATGAAAATTCTTCATAAAAATATTGTGGAACCAGCATAACTTTTCCATCTATATTCCAGACATCTGATGCCAGTTACACACCTCATGATGCATTCATGAATGCAATAACAGATCTCATCTCTGAACTATCTCTATTGGAAGAAAGATTCAGAGAAGCTATTCGTGAGAAGAAGGAAGGATTTGACTGAAAGGACTCTCTTTTCTACAATATTTCATTTACTGTATTTGATCTTCCAGTCTCCTTTGTATTTATTTTTATCTTGTCAAAATGAATAAAGTCTTATTTTAAATTTGATTTTGAGAGCACCTAGTAAGTCTTGCAAATTTTGTCTTTCAATTTTTAGTTTCAGAACTTGACATACCATTTAACTGTTTAAACTTCAAAACAAGCACATACTGTAAAGTTATGAGTGAATTGCAAAACTATGAATAGACCTCTTGCATAATCTCTCTCAGCTGAATTATCAGCCAAGAAATAAATCTTATTCCAGTTGAGTATCCTACTGCTGGGGAGCAGCCACCTTTATTTATTAAAATTATACTGTAACGTGTTTCAATTAATGTTTGAGCAATAGATTTCACCATGCAGTGTCTTGTATTAAACATTCCAAAAAACAAAAGGGATAAAGAGGAAGGGCACAAACGCAAAAGAAAAATCACAAAATGGGAAATAAAAAAGGTGTTTGGAAGAACTGAAGTGATATACTGAGTAGGGAGGATCTTCCTATTTCTAAAAGTATAAGCAACCAGCCACTTCAACCCACATGCTTTGGCTTAGTATGATGTACATTTTGCAAGCACATGTTTATAGGTTATTACTATTGGTTTTACAAAAGCTTTTCCCTTTATGATATTAAATATAACTTCTCAATCTCTTCTGTATTATGCACAATAACTCCATTCTGGTTTAGGTCTTTATCTAGATGCCCTTTAGTCATGATCCCCTCTATATACTTGCTATAGCAAAATCCACGGCTCTTTGCAGCTAAGCCCCACCCACTGCTTATGTCGCGACCATTCCTTGAAGCTGATTGGTCGGCGATGGTTTCAAAAACTTGGTTAATCTGTGGTTCTTTTCATCTTCATTAATTTAGCAATAGTTGTTTTTACCAAACTAAAATAAGTTCTGCTGATTATCAAAGGGAAACGTATCCCCTGAAATAAAATCATAATACACATCTCAACAAAAAGGGTAAAAAAAAAAATAGGAAAATATGAATGAAGTCAGCAGTGTTTCACGATGCTGCAATCTGACTACATTTTAATAGTCATAAAATCGATTTCACTGTAATCATTTACACATTCGGTGGTATGACAAGCAGTGACTGCACTCTTCAAAAGCAGAATTGGCTTATGTTTAGCTTACAGTTATTACAGTATGATAGGCTATACGAGTAATACATAATCTCCTTTTGAAATAATAGCATCATAGAAAAAAATGATGTAGACCTATAATGTCTAATGTCTTTTTGTCGGTTTACGCAGCTTATGATGTTCGGATCATAGGCATGTCTTATATTCAGCCGTTTTATTGTGGTTCTTGTTTTTGTTGTTGCTTTTGCGGTTCTTGTGTCTTTGAAAACTTTTCACATGGTTAGCTAACATTGCAGAATAAATACAGACATTCCTAAAAGAATAAAGAATTGTCTGCTTACTATTGTTTATTGAAATTTAGTCATTTCTTATATATAAGTAACTGAGATCTGACACTTATCTATCCTTTTGCCCAACAGGATAATCTACAAGAATGCCCTAAAATCAAATGAATCATGGACTATTCTCAGGCAAGTTTGGGTCATGTCATACATGTCTTATTCCTCTATTTTTTTTTATTTCATTACGTATCTCAATCACCTTTGGGCAAGATGTTGGCCATGGAAGGGTTGACAAAGGGTTCTCTTGAATATACTTGTGAACCAGTGTATACTTCCAAAAAATGGTGAGGTGTGCACAGATGAGTCAGCGCTTTCTTCTCATTCAGCATATGCAAATCCCTAAATCATGCACATGCAGACAAAAGGTTCATGAGTGTCCAGTCACCTCTATGTGATACAGCTAGTGTTGACCTATGTGCATGATCATGCAAACCCTTGGGTGGTGTCATGTGCGTCCGGAAATCCTGGTGTACACAATCCTGGATCGTGCATATGCAATGGAAAGTTAACACGCAGACAGATACCACTGGGCATCTTGTGAATCTGTACGGAAGTGATCGTGCAAACCCTTGGTGCCTAATTCATCTACAATTCCCAATATAGATATCCAAATTATCTGCAAGCAACAAAGGGTTCATGGGCGGAAGGTTGCTGGATTATGAAACTTCAGTACTGTGAGGACATGGTTCCTGGTTCGTCCAAGATTACTGCTGTGCACAAGCAGGATAGCGCATGTGCGCACTCATCAATAGCCCCAAGTCTAGTTTCAACCAACCATATGATAAGCCTCAAGTCTAGCTTCAACCAACCATATCATAGTTTACAGGATTGTGGACCATAATTTCGAGTGGTTACAAATCAACCTTGACCTGTTATTCAGCAATTGGTACTGCAAAGCCCAATTGTTCATGTCCACAGTCAGAGAGCGCTCACCTGGAAAGACTGGTGTGTCAGCCTCTCTTTCAGGAGAGGATCCAACTCATGTTCTGGAGAGTCTGTCAGAACACCTGCAAGCAGGGTTAAATGGGTAAAATCGTTTGGCTCACTGGGAGCTTGATCTTGGGGAAGCAACTACTGCCTCTCATTGACAGAGCATGCACTTGGGTTCACTCAAGAACTGAGGCAGTTGTTCCACCTGCTGTGGTTGCTGCTTGCTTGTGGTGTCTTGTATCAGCATAATAGTCTAATCTGTGGGTCAGAGGGTTTCCAGGTTCCAGCAGATCAAGCAAGCTACTTTCCTGTTGTTTATGTGCCATAAGATGTACAGATTACATGTCTGTGTTCTTGGCCCAATAAGTTTCAACTGGGAGTAATCCTACTAAGTGAACATTTCAGTCATGGGTTCTTCTTTATGCTGTCCAAGCAGTGAAGAAGAGGCATTCTCATAGCCAGTGCACCCTGATCCACTGTGCAGTCAAACTCTCTTAGTTTCTTTCATGTTTCTTGAACACTGTCTTTAGCAACCTTAATCATTTACTCTGGCAGAATTCCAGTAATGCTTATATCTCCTAGTTTATCTTTCCCAAGCTACATAATCCCACCAAATCTCAAAACTAACTCATCAGACCCTAAGTAGCCATTTAAGTCTCCTCCTAACAGCATCCTCCCTGACTGTGAGACCCTTGTCACTCTGTCTGTTAGCCCTTCTCAAAATTCTTGCCATTCTTTTGGTTTCCCTGATTGTCGTGAGTGTACTAAAAATGTAAGCACCCCTTTTCCTCAAATTTTAATCTACAAGCAGGTAAGTGGCATGTGCATGAATAATGGAAAAGAAGACAACATATATTAATGTATCTGGAGAATGGAATTCAATAAAAATGGTATTAAGTGTTAAGCGATGATTCTATAATTTGATTTGTTAATAACAGTAGCAATAACTTACCTAACAGAGGATAAAGAAGCAGTGCAAACAAGAAACCCAGGTAAGTATTGTTGTGGCAAAAACTTGCTGCAGTGCTAATCAGCCTCTTTGATAAAACTGGCTCCCATCGCACTGTAATGTTGAAGGGAAAAGCAGGTGATAATAATTTAATGTAAATGCCTTAAAGTACAGTACCGTATGATTATACTTATGAGAAAAAACTATACAAGCAAGTAATGCTTTGTTCCACAAAGATCTTAGAAATTTAAAATCATTTAAAATACTATAACTACATTGACATACCATACAATAACAACGGAACTGCAAAAAATTACAGTATACTACTGCATATGATACAAAATAGTACTATGATAATATATTCAAGATATGTGGTACATCACACAGATAAATAAGTACTCATAAATTGCCCAGTTAGTGGGCTACCTGTGGCCACGCTAAATCATGGACACAGGTAGTACATTGAAATGTACAAGACATTACTATTTTTGTGCCACGTAGTGGAACATGGTAAGCCACTACTTTTAGTGTGATAAGAATATTTCTTGACCA
Organism: Macrobrachium rosenbergii; assembly: GCF_040412425.1. NCBI lineage: Eukaryota > Metazoa > Arthropoda > Malacostraca > Decapoda > Palaemonidae > Macrobrachium > Macrobrachium rosenbergii. Next base: position 90,903,939 of record NC_089743.1, on the reverse strand, counting down.
TTAGAGATAACTGAAAAATTTCCAATTTGGTCTTTCACAGCCTACTGACAAGGGACAAAAAGGAAGGAAAGAGATGGGGAAATAACTTCCTGTTATCCTAATGCAGGAAACTTGTTAAACAGAAGTCTGGCTCATCAACCCACTTCCAAACTGTATGAATCACTATCTGGTTAATATATATATATATATATATATATATATATATATATATATATATATATATATATATATATATATATATATATATATATATATATATATATATATATATATATATATATATATATATATATATATATATATATATATATATATATATATATATAATATAAATAAATGAATAAAAAGACATCCTGGAGCTATGGAGAGTAGTACATCCCCCCATGAAATCTCAAGGCTCACTGATCTCCCTCTCTCCCCATACTGAGCTACTACAGTTGCCAAAAGTCATTTAAGGCCCATTGAAGTGACATGAACATTTTACCCTCTAAATTCATCAAAACCGTACTGTGTGCAATACTGATACCCATTAAAGTTAGCCCGGCGTTTGCTCAAAACCTATTACTGTATAGTTCCTCATATGATCATGCCTGTCCAGCAAGGGTTAATATCAAAAACATATTTGAATTTACACATTTTCATTACTAACAATTATTTTCATAAAAACAAAAGAGATATGGCATAATTTTTGCTGTAGGGAAGTTGTAAACAATATGCAGTGCTGTTGTCGTGGATGCTCAACGAACTAATGGCAGCTGATTCAAAACTGAGCCGAACTACGGGAGTTCCCGGACCCCAGAATGCTGGTTTTAAGAGGTTTGATTGTACAGCGCGGGTCTACCATAGTAGCATAATATTGGTTTTAAGAGGTTTGATTGTGCAGTGCGGGTCTACCATAGTAGCATAATATTACAGAGTAGTTTGCTGGGACCATCGAGTCATTTCTAGGCTTGCATAGGGCTCATCCAAATGATAGGTTTTGAATTAAAGGTGAAAATGAGTCAAAGGTGAAGTTCAACTTGGATATCCAAGTGGATAAAGATCAAAGGAATCAATGAGATGAAAAGGCGGAAAAGCCACGTAGCTTGGAGCCAAATGACCACTACAAAAAATCTTCAGTAACTTCTAAAGAGCTTTGCATGGCACACTGTAGATGGTAACCCACAACAAAGGAGAGAATTAAAACTGTCATCATGTATTGCAGTGTGGGGTGGACATTTACTACATATGAATACTTTCAAGTAACAATCATGGATGAAGGTCAAGGAAATTCTTAAGGACAAGAAAGTAACTGCAAAATTGAGCTTTAACCAACACTTTGGGAAACCCAAAAATAACCACTTGCCAAAAATATATAATTAATTGATAACATATTAGCCTGTCATCATATTTTTTTTTAATCTGTGGTGCTGTTTGTTGAGATAACTAGCCTGTGATATGATTCCAGGTGTATCAAATTTCTTATTCAGAAACTGACAAATTAATGGGCAAGGAAAAAAAAGAATAACAGAACAGGCAAGCATGAAACATGTTGAATTTGGGAAAAGAACTTTCTGACTACATTTCAAATAAAACCTAATAAACCAAGGTGGAAATGATTATAAAAAAATCTTATTTGATTAAAGCAAATAAGTTCTTAATCATCAAAATTACAGTTAGCGTTTCTTGGTTACCATTTTTTATTTGGATGTATTCCAGATTCTCAAAGAAAGAGATACTTAAATACTAAAAGAAATAAAGTACAGTGCTATACAATCAAGAAAATGGTCTTACCTTGATATTTGCCAAGAATGAGGATGACACTACAAAGCCCAACACCCGTCACATAGATGACGATAAACTATAATCAAGTGACAAGGACAAAACAGACTTATCAGGCAAAACATATACTGTAGTTATACTCCATGAACAGACGTGTATATTTTCTAAGGCTACTACTTTTAGAAGTTGGAAGGAACACACAATGATGTTCCAAGTGAAATGAGAAGTTAGGGTAATATATAATCATATCCTTCACATTATCTTTAACATATAAAAAACAGTCATGAGCTTTTATAACAGGACCTAATTCATATGTATTCATTCATTTATTTGAAATAAGAGAACAGAATTTTCTCAAATGCTACCAACACTGGATGGTCATGAACCTGAGTCAAAAACAAGGGATAGGAAATAACAGAAGGGAAAGAAAGTAAGGTACCGTACAATGTATAAGTTTTAGCACAAAAGAACTAGATGAGGTTGGAATACACTAACAATACATGTTAACAAATTCATATTTCCATTTAAACTTTACAAATCTTCAGGTAACTCCACAAATGTACAGACCACCTTCCACCAGATCAAGAAATGATTTTACTCTCATTTCAAGTCTTGGAATTACAGTATTATGGCACTCCCTATTACCCTTTACAAATGACCTGAGATCCAGGTAGCTATGAACATTCCTGGAGATACCTTCCTGGGAAGCAGTGATCAGTGGAAATCAAACAATGGTATGGTCTTCACCTGCTTACCCTACAAAAGAAAACTGACCATAAATATAATATTAAAAAACTGAATCCAAATAATTCTAAGTACTTTAAGAAAATTAAGTTTTAAAAAACCATTATTTTTAACATAATGTGTTGATATAGCATAAATTTTAATAAATTAATTTCTCAATAATGCATAACTTTCAAGTAATGTGTTCTGTTTGCTTTTCACTGTACTGTATCACATACTTGCACCAGCAATGTGGAAAACATTGGGGTTACGGTGCAGAGTGAAAGGCTCTTGAGCACTTGTGAAAACAGAAGAGCACCGTATACCTAAGACTTCCAATTAGAGTTGTTCATCACACACCTATGACTTATAATCAGCCCTTTTCATTTGAGAAATGGAGTTTTGGAAACTTTAGTAAAGGGGGCAAAAACTTATAATACATATAGCCTGTACTACTCTATGCAGCAGAAACAGGAAAACGATGCTGAAAATGTGTGACTAAAGACTGTTATGATTCATGGGTGGAGTAGGGTGAGAAGATCACATTCCAAATGAAGAACTGATGGAGGTGTGGTTTAGGAAGCTGGAAAAAAAAGACTGGGATCTTAAATACTGAGATGGTTCAGACATGTCACGAGAAGGGATGAGGACCAGCTGGTCAGAAAGGCAGTAGATATGGAGGCAGCAGACACAGACCTGCAGCAAGGCCCAGGAAATCATGGAACAAAAAAAAGTTACATCATAACCCAGACCTGTCATTAGTTTTGGCAAAAAGAGCAATGGGAAGACAAGAGTGGGGAGAAATTTCACATTTAGTTCAATGAAGGGATAAGCTGATGTGAAAATGTGTATGAAAATGATAATCTGACTAATTTTGTTTTGTTTTTGTTTAAAGTGTAATTAGGCATACATGTACTGCAAAGATATATTCTACAGTTGTTATGGAGGCTCTTTATTGAGCAATTCCTCCTCACTTCTTAACAACTACAGATAATCATCAAACAATCCATACTTTTGGTACCTAACTGGTCACTTAACAATTACTTTTGAGGAACATCGTCCCACTGTATAGTGAGGGTTATAAGTTCTCTCCTCCCTGCTCTGCTGTATTCTCAATTCTCACTGACTAGACAAATGAAGAATGACGAAAATAATTGGCTTGGCCTACTGTTTTCTTTTTATACTGTATGAAGGACAGATTATCCAGAATTTTTTTTTTTTTGCAAACAAAAAGGGCTAACTGTAAGTAATAAGTCTGTATAAAAAAAATCAATTTTACTTTTTAAAAATTAGGTTATAATCAACTACATGAGCAATTATTCAGATATTTTAAGGGTTCTCCTTGATTTTCAGTAAACTTCAACTCATTAAAACACATCAATACACTCATGCTCTGGGAGGATCAACAATATACTAGATTTATGAATAAAAATTTAAAAATTTCACATTTCAATTTTCTAAACTTTTATTTCCACGTTCTTATAAAACAGGTTTTGGCGTAAGAAAAACCTATTTTTGGTAGTCGCTGTTGAGTCCTCAAAGAGTTAACTTCCATGGAGCTCTGGTAGACCATGGAAGGTAACTCCTTGAGGACAAAACAGCGACTACCCTATAAAAAATTTTCATGTTTAATAACCTATAGCAAACACTGATCTCTGACAAAAAAGCAAATGTCAACAGTGAACTCAATAACTAGATTTTTTTTCCTTACTTACCACATCATGCATCCTGAGAGACAAGATAATACCAGCTAAGAAAGATGGCTTTGGTAACTCAAATCCTGCACCATTTGAACCAATTCTCAACAGTGTTTTGCTGCCTGATGAATTGCCAACCAAAACCTGAAAATTTCTTATAGATTTTTATAACTTTCTACAGATATAATCATGCACTAGAAAACATTTTCTTGGGAAAAAAACAATTACAATATTTTTCAATCAATGGATTTATATATGTATGAATCAACTCATTTATATAAATTTTCAAGTTCACATTATTATAAAAGAACAATGACTTTTAAAACCATGTCCATGTAACCTACTGAAGTTACCTTTTTCTTTTTACTAAATACCTTTTCTGCCACTAACAGAAAAAAGTAGCTTTCCTAGCTGAATTATCAATGGATCATCTATGGTGGTTGCAAAGTGAATGAAACTACAGCTGTCCAAACTATTCCATTTTGTCTTCATTTAAAAAAACTTTTACTTTAAATCCCTCTCTATCTCTCCTGCCTTTCCCCTTTTCTCCCTATCAAATGCTAAGAGAGAAAAGGGAAAACTAAGCGAAATTCTCTCTCAAATAACAGTAAATAAGTGAAACACTGATCTTTGCTGTTCTAAAACCTTTCAAATAGGTTTGAAAGTCAGGAAACAGTGAAGACATGTCATCAAATCAACTGATGATGGATAGAGAACAAATCAGTATCAGGTTAGTACCTGTGGACTAATAAATTTCATACATAACACAGCAGATCAAGACAAAAATACATAATAATAAAATGAATAGCTGTCAGTGGAGGGTCTAGATCTTGAAATATTCAAGCTCCCTGGAAAGCTCTGAGTCCAGTAGATGCATATCTTCCATAAACCAAGTCTCTTTTGGGTCTTACCGATTTACTATATTAATGTTGTTATAAAGAACTTTGAAAGGAACAAAAGTTATTGAATGTATGTAATAAAAAGTTTGTTCACAGTGAGGTACGAGAGCCTGTGATACTGCACCCATGATAAAATGTTTAAAGTAGGAAATAATCCTTAAAAGTAAACTAAATGGCATTTACAGCTTCACCAAGAAAATATAGTTTACATATATATAGTATAAAAATATATACAATATACACCCAGAAATCTTATTGGCTCCCTCTGTAAAATGGTATTAACTATCAATTGTTGATTGTCATCTGACTCGTTGGAGAACTAAGTAAAATAGATGAAATAGTGGAATTCTTCCCATTTTCCAAGTACATCCGTTCTACTTTTAATACTGACTTGTGGCATGAACATAAAATGAGATCATTACTGTATATTTGTTACATGAATGTATTAAAACAACAATCATCCTCTGCACCATTCCTTGTTCGACCTAGCCACTTTTGCTTGCAACACAAGGCAGGCTGATGTCGCATTGTGTCATTTTCTGGTTTCAGGTTTAATAATACTCAGTTTGCTACAACTAAAATTTTGAATAGTTGCCTAGTGCAGTTATGGAATCTTCTGATCTCCACATGTTTCAGCAAGATGCAAATTCACTTATGCTCTCTGCTGAAAATCTTCTGAATTTAGGTGTATGTATCAGTTTTATTTTCTATTCCCTCATATTTATTTATTTATCACCTTTTCCTATAACTTGTCCTTTTCTGCATGCTGATTTCCCTAGAAAGCCCTCTTGGGTTTATAGTCTGTTGACTCTGTCCGCAAGAATTTTTAGTTGAAGATTTAAAGAAAGAAAGGAAGAAATAGTAGGTGCATCTAATAATTCAGTGAGCCTCACATGGCAGGAAATACAGTGCTGTATTTCCTTGCTCACAAAAAGTATACCTGCCAGGCAACTGTCACATACGTAAGTGGTGAGAAAATAAAAACATCACAAATTGTTACCACACTGATCAGATGAAAAATTTAAGATTCCAGACAGTCATCATATCCAGAGCTATGAATTAATGGGATTTTTTCACTAAAAAGAGGTACAGAATTCTCTTCTTTGGTAACTGCGTGATGCAATGAAGACACTTCAACAAAGTATACAGCCGTCTAGTAAATGATTTGTTTGATATGAAGATAATTATGCTATTCATGTTTTTCATCTGAGTAATCATACTGTTTCTAAGCACAGGTTTGGTGATTATAATCACAATATTTACAGAACTATACTGCATATGGCTAACTTGAAAAAATCTTAGAATCTGCTACTTGCCTGGAGATTTCTTATGAAATCTTTTTCATTTGCTGGACGATCCCAAGACTCATAGTGGATTTCAACAGTAGCAGTAAATAAGGGACCAAAGTTATGCACACACGAAATCCAATGGCCTAAATTATCATCAACACGAACTGAAACTACAGCAATCTCTTCATCTGTAAACACCAGCAATCTGAAATAAAATTTGCCTCTATAAGAATTGTTTACAAAGAAAAGAACATTTTCTAAGAAGAAATTTTTTTATACAAAATTATCAGTTTATGGCTGCCTTCATGAGTGTCAGATCCCTTTCCATAGACAAAGAAGCGTCCATCTGGTAATCTGCACATCAAGGTTCCCCTAATTCCCTCTGTCAGGTTGATAAGATGGCATATTACTTTGTACAATTATGAGTTTGTATAAAAAAATGACATCTTTATGATAAAATAGTTTTATGTACACTTGCCAAATAACTACATAGCTATTAGTTTCTAACTATTGCGGCAGTTCAAAATTTGAAATACAAGGTAACATTCTATTGTTTTGGTGTAGGTAACTAGACCTTGCCCACTTTCAGGGAAGAATAGGTGTAACAGTGCTCAAGAACTCAATTTGTTTGTGCCTTCTGTCCATGAGAGAGGAGGCGGGAGAGCTCTGATCATGTAGTTACTTAGTAAGTATATATAAAATTTTATTTTATCATAAAAAAGTAATTTTTATATACAGTAAGTAACTTACCAAGTAACTACATAGCTGAATCCCACATTGACAGGAGGAGGGATGCATGGACATATACTACTCAAAAACACTCAGTAAAGGAGATGAATCTGAATTAGAAAGGTAGCTAGCATTGGTGGAATGCTTGTTGTAACCTTACCTGGTGAGAGAGCTGCAGCAGGAAGATACTGCCTCTGGTTAGCGCTCATCTCAACCTGTTGTGACGTGGTAGTAAAGCCGAGGGTCGTCTCTACTTCAGTGGGGGAGCCTTACAGCCGAGGAGTACTCTGAAGGCTGACAAGGCATTACAAAATAAAACAAATGCCCTTGCCCTGGGTGCAGTACAATGAACATAACTAGAAAATTCTGTTACCCACATATTACTAAAAACAAAACCATCACCCATTCATTAAAAACAATGACTGGTGGGTACTCCAGGTACACAGTACCTCCCAGTCTCCCAAAACTCAATATCCTTAAATAAGGCAAGGAGATAGTGGAATAGAAGGAATACCCCCATCCTTCGTCCCCCAATACCATGCCAGCCATGGCCAATGAACCTAAAGTACTGCAATTAGCATACACTGTCTCCACACTGTGCAAATAATGGGAAGCAAACACTGATTTGGACTTCCAGTATGCTGACTGGAGAATCATGGAGAGCAAGACCTTCTTCTTAAAAGCCAACGAAGTGGTGACTGCTCTTATTTCATGAGCTCCAACTTTAAAAACAGGAAAAACATCCTCTTGAATTTTCGAGTGTGACTCAGATATTACACTCCTCAAAAAGAAGGCCAAGGCATTCTTAGACAATGGGCGTGAGGGGTTCTTAACTGAACACCATAAATTCTGACAGGGACCTCTGATCGTCTTGGTCCTTTCTATATAGTGCTTCAATGCTCTTACTGGGCAAAGAGCTCTCTCCTGGTCTGCTGGCCCAAAGATATCTACTAAATTCCTGATAGTGAAAAAACGAGGCCAGGGGTTGGACGGGGTTCCATTCTTTGACAGGAATCCAAGAGTGAATGAGGAGATCACATCTCCCTGCAAAAAACCCACTGTCTTATCGAAGGCCTGCAATTCGCTGATCCTCTTTGCCGTAGCTATGGCAACCAAAAAGAGAGTCTTTCTAGTCAAATCTCAGAGATGAGGAGTGAAGGGGTTCAAATGGAGGGCCCGAGAGCCATGTGAGAACCACGTCTAAATTCCAGGCAACTGCCGTTGACTTCTCTTGCTTGGATGTGTCCAGGGACTTAACTAGGTCACTTATACCTTGATTCATGGGCAAATCCAAACCTCTATGTCTAGACACAGAGTTTAGCATAGCCTTGTAACCTCTGATGATGGAGGTGGCTAAACCTCGAGAGGACCTCAGGAACATTAAAAAATCAGCAATCTGTGCTACAGAGGTTTTAGAAGAGATGTCTGCAGCAATTGCTTCTGCAGCTTTTCTTGAAAAGCCCTTTGCTCTGACAAGTTCCCTGAGAGTCTGAAGCCTGTCAGAGTGAGAGCGGATAAGCCTTGATGAAACAGATGGAAGTGAGGTTGCTTTAGAAGGCTTCATTTCTGAGGAAGAAGCCTGAGGAAACCTATCAGGAGATTGAGAAGGACCCGGAACCACTCCTTCTGTGGCCACTTCCCTCACCATACTGAATGGCGGGAAGGCTTATACATCCAAGTTTGACCAGTCCTGGAGCATGGCATCTGTTGCCGATGCCAGAGGGTCCAGGGCTGGGGAACAGTATATGTGGAGGTGATGGTTCCTCGAAGTTGCAAACAGGCCTATCGACAACTTTCGCCACCATTTCCACAGGTCCACACCTGCAGATTCATTGTCCACTTAACTCGTCTGCAAGAACGATTAATTTGCCCTGGATAAAATGAGTTACGATTCTGGTGCAGCTGTTCTGTGTCCAGAGAAGATCCTTGGCCACTTCGTAATGGGAGAAGGAGTGAGTCTGTCCCTGATTCTTGATATAGGCCAATGTGGTCGTGTGTTGTCTGAATGGACTGTGATTGTCTTTTAGCACATTCTGGAAACTTCCACACTGTTTGAAAGAGCCCCCAACCCAGATCCAACACGTCTGAGTACAACATTAGGCTTGGGCTCAGCAGCTGCAGTGACTTCCCTACTAGAAATCTCTCTTCTGCAAACCACCACTGAAGGTCCTCCTTGATCTCGGGAGTGCCGCAGAAAATGGAAGAGTCTGGGAGAGTTTTCCTATGACAACTGGCCTTTAGGAAGAATTGCAGGACTCTTGTGTGTAGTCTTCCTAGAGGTACAAACTTCTTGATGGATGAGAGAGTGCCCAGCAGACTCACCCACTCATTGGCCGAGCATGACGGGCCAGATAGGAAGTTCCTTACTTTCTGTAGGCAGGCTTGGATCCTTTTGTGGGATAGAAAAGCTCAAAAACTCAGAGCATCGATCCTCATTCCCAAATAGAGAATTGACTGAGCTGGAGCTAACTGCGACTTCTGAAAGTTGATTAAAAGGCCCAATTCTCGGGCAAGCAGAAGATCTTCTGAAGGTCCTCTGTACATCTTGTTCTTGATGGGGAGCGTAGCAGCCAGTCGTCCAAATACAGATCGGCGCTGAAAACTGGAGGTTGGCACATATTGGTGTCAAAAATCCAGTTACTGTCATCGCTAGACAAGCGCCATAAAACCAGATCGCCGATAACCGAGGCCACCAACAACCGTGGACTGCCTGTGCTGTGAATCTAATTTGCAAATTTATGATTTGTTTACCAGGCCTAGTCTACTCGCAAGCTGCAGGTAAAGCTATTGGATACATATGAAAGTATTTCAATAAAAATATTTTGCCGAAGGAAAAATTTTTTAAAAAAGGTAGGTGCATATAAATTGAGTACAGTTTCAATGACTGATATATGAAAAATGCAAAAGTCTAATCATCATATAGGAAAACATGCATCACAAGCATTTTACTAGTGATGCTGCCATTGACAGAGCAATACCTGCTAGACATAGTTCCGTGAAGGACACCATATAATCTGATATAAGTTCCCTGATATTAATGCTAAATGGGGAACATTATCACAAAAAACCATTCAGTTCGGTAATTATTAAGCACTATAATAAACCAAAATTGGTTTTACTTAACACCAGGGTTTGGAAGTTGAACATGATCGAAAGTCAGCTACGGCTGTACGTATCTATATGAACGGTTAGGTTACTACTAATCAAATATAATTAAACATTGTTTGTCAGCTAACAAAGACAGTACCATAAATGCCCACACAGACCTAATTCTCACCTTGTAGGAGACACTGGCTCCCCACTTCAGTGAAATAACACTATGCACTTAACCTGCTTCCAAGTTTGGTTCTTCCATGATGACCAAAATATGATCTAGGAGTACTTATACAAGCACAATTCTAGCTGTGTGCTAACAGTTGCGGAGACCATAGAATAATGAGGGTAGGTCTGGCGTGAGGTGCGTGGCAAACACAATAATGTCCAGCACACAGCGTGCTGATGCCACATCAGCAGGTTAAGAATAAGAATGGAACCTAGGCAACCACTGTAGACAGGAGAAAGATCCCTCGTCTTGAGTCCTATGCTCTATCAGTGCCAACGTGCACTATACTGGCCAAGACCAACCAGAAGAGAATTCTTTGAAATTGGCTGGTCTACCTTATGGAGCTCCACTAGGGACCATGAGAGTAACACTTTTACGACAAACATCGGCTACGCTAACAAAAAGAAGTATTATGTCCTCCACTGTGACAAGTACATAACTGTAACTGCTTATGATGGCACACACTCCCATGACATTTTTTACGTTGTGACAGGGCAGGAACATCCTCAGGAGTTTTTGGGGGCAGCAAAGGAACTTTCTTATGACTCCTAGAGGCTGCAGGAACTTCTTAGGTCCTGGGGGTCTAAGGAACTTCTTGAACCATTCGGGCAGGGGATGGGGATTTTTCTTGAAGTCTTGAAAGTGCAGAGTAGTGTAGTAACTTCCACTCAAGTCTTTAAGCTTGCAGTAACAATTTCCTCTTAGGGGCTTGGTCTTCCAGTGGGGTGTTGGATGATCCATCAGCTTGTTGGAGCAAAATCCTTGAAGGATGTAATTCTATCTGTTTTCTTTTCCTTGAAGACAATGACATCAAAATCAACTTCGGTAACAATGACTTCACATTCTGTGCAAGAAACATATTCACTGGTGACACTTCTTGAAAATGTGAAGGATCCAGTGGTTGGCTGGCACCACTACTTATAAATACCAAGTGCCTACCATCAAATGTAACTTCCCCATACTAGGTGACAATAAGGGAAAGGGGGTGTGCTTGTGGACTACACATGAAGCATAACTGAAACACCTGTCACACCAGAAGGCTGTTAGAGCATGGATGCATGGAATGCCTAGAACTGGAGGATTTTCTTTTGTGGACTGGCTGAAGTTTGCACCAATGCACATACAGCTAATGGAAAGTAATGGGTTTGTGATGAAAAACTAATCCTGAGTCACTACTTTGAACAACTGCAAATTACATCTTGGCAATGTTACTCCTTTTCTGGAATTAAAATAATAAAATCAAACTCTCAACATGCTATTTGGTTGCATAAACAGTTTTCCTATGAGTCACTTCCACTACAGTTCAGTATAAAATTCAAGAAATAAAAAGTGTTACCTGAGCAAAAATCGATAATTATTATCACCTAGTGATAAACGTTTCACACTAGAAATCATAACTACTGGCCATGTGGGATGAGTAACATCTATCCAAGTTAGTCTACCATCATCAAATGCCAATATTCGGAATCTGAAAGAGAAAAATATTATATTCTATGGACTGCAGAAAAACATCACAACAAGCAGCATTGTAAAGAGATACCAGGAATTCTGGGAAAGTCAAATTCTTACTTTCAATTTTTACATATCAGCTAAGTATTTCATAAAGAACATTATATCTTTGCATTATATTTTGAACATTTTTAGATATAAAATAGGGAATCCAAGATACTAATTAAAAACCAAGGATAAAATATACCTATCTAATGACAAAGATGTGACATAACACTTACTTGCTACAAAAGATACAAAAAGACAAAAGCATAATGTAGAACGCAGAGTGTTTGTTTTCAAGTAGAATGCATTGCATAAGTAGGATGTACATCTACTGAGGAAATCGAAATCACAAGAATGAAAAGATTTTAGGTGAAAAGTATGAAAGATCTTACTGGAAAACCCCTGAGATGCAGACTTGTAAATGGAAATCAAAATCAATATTTCAGTTCAGAGTAACAGAACTTTAAACCATATTCAGGAAATTTCTAAATTTCTGGCATCAAAAGTGATCCATTGTTCCAAAAAGATTACGAATTTGGTAAGTAGCCTTGTTAATGGCAAGACTGAAATATTTATCCCTATTCAAAAGTTAAATCTTGCCATGCAGGTTTGTAAAAAAAACTTTCATAAGGCTACAGTAAACAGCAATGTGATTCCACTTTGGAGGAAACACTTGCCGTATTGGACTATCCTACTTATGCTCAGGAGCAAACGAGAAGAGATATACAGGTTTTAACCTTTTTGCTGCGAGCCAGTTACCACCACTAGTGACGACATCAATGTTCTGCTAATCGTATAACTGACTAATTTTCTCCCTTTTATTTTTGTTCTTCGAGTTTTTGTTACTTTAATGACTATTATAATATTACATTCTACTACTATGTTATTATAATGTTTAGTTATACTAGAGTGATAAAATATTCAAATACTGTATATAGATAAAGGCAATTATTCAAATAGTACTGAATTATGTAGATTTTACTGTATTAGTGATTCATTTCAGTGTGGTACCTCTCAGAGCATGGAATACAGCAATCCCATTTTTGTCATTCAGTTTAAAATCTTTATCATAAACCTGGAACGCATGCTCTTGGCCAAAAATTTCATCTGAGAAGACTTTCCAGAAAAAAAATTAGACTCTTGGCATTCTGTAGAAAATGTGAATTTATCATCTCCAATAAGAGTTTCAGAGCACCAATTTTTTATGAACTGAAGCTTCACTGGTCTTTCATTTGCAAATTTTATCATGTTTTCTTTGTTTACTCACACCAAGGTACTTGGCAAATCTGCTTCCTTCTCTGTCATTTCCTCTGATTCATGATCATCTGATAAAACATGAAGTCAAAAAATTATCTAAGGTAGGTGTGTCTATAGCTACAATATAACAAACATCACCATATTCACTACTGTCACTATCAGAACTATCTGACAGTTCAAGTTTACTACTGGCAATGCCATTTCTAAATAAGGCTCGGTACTGCTTCATCATCAACAGAAATCGCCTCCCTTCATGGAATTTTGATGGTTACTGAAGGTCTAGTCCTTGTCCTGAGATTATCCTGTAAGTTGGAAACCAACTATTGCCATTTGCCACTAGAACATAGATAAAAGCTACTTACAATGACAAGCGAAATGCCTTATCTATTACCAGCTGTTTAACAAGAACAAAAAGATTTATGACTGAGCTCGGTCCCACATCACTGAAACGTCTATAACTGCCATCTGACAAAATGTCAAACACTGCCTGGATGAAAGGAAGGTCAACAAAAGTTACGCGTTCTTTTGTCTTATTTAACTTTCTGCCCCATTTCACAACTGAGGATACCTCTTACAGCCTCTAACACCTCTCAAGATTACAGAGGTTGGAAACTAAATCAAATACCTCATACTGCTCAGCTAGTGGCCCATCTGGAGAGTTGAACATCTCCACCATACAAACTTTGTCCATATAGGAGTTGAATCAGGATGTCTTTGCTGAGGTTAAAACTTAGGCCCCAGATCAATAGAAGCTTGCCTACCCAGGGTAGCAAGTATTTGCTGATCTCAGAGGAAAGAGAACATTTCCTCTTGGACCTGTTGTGGGAGGTTTGCAACCTTCAGGTCACTGCTAAAGAAGCTTGAAGATGAAGGAAATGAAATACCAGCCTTAAAAGACTTCCCTTAAAGCTTTTACCAAGTCCTGACTTGTCAATTGCATTTTAAATTGGCACAGGAAGTCCAGAATCACTATGATCTTATTCACTTGAAGCTATATCATCCCTTTCCTTTGAACGACTGGAATCTTCTGAACTGAAAAGAATTCAAGGAGTAAGTTTCAATGAAGGCTGGATTGGAAATACACTGGTTCCATACAGGTAGAGTGACTTAAACCTGTGAAGTCAGAATCAACTGTATCCTGTGAAGAAGAGTAGCTAAGACAAGGACAGCTTAGATTCTTAAAAGGGGTAGCTTGAATCATTAGGAGTGAGGCTGATGAATCGTTCAATGTGGAGCAGATTGAGTCCTTAGTCAAATGACTCTGGTCCTTAGAGGTTTAGCAACCCAGGTCCTTTCTTAAAAGTAGTGCACAGTACTGTTTTGCAGATATACGAAGAAGACTGACGTGTAAAGAATTTTGACCACAAAATTGGGCTAATTATAGGTAATGGGTTTGTGGTGTAAAGAAAACTAATGTCATATTTTACACTAACCTGTGGGTATGTGCCCAGTCTGAGAGTTCCAGCTCCATTAATCCATTTGGATGTCTTGTCCACATAGGATCAACTGTACCAAAACCAGTGTGGAGATGTCCACATACATATGCTGCCCCAGTAGACAAGAGTTTTGTTAAATCAGTTGAGGACACTATTGTACTTATTGGGTAGTGGCCATAGAATACGATAATGTCACCTCGGCTGTGTGCTTCTGTATAAAAAAAAAAATTAAAATTATAAATGGGATGACTTTTAGTGCAATAAAGTAAGTTTAGTTCATTTTCAGGAAAAACAATACTTACCTCGCTATTTTACAGTACTTAAAATAGCAATGTAAAAAGAGCAACATCCCCTTAAAGGGAGGGCTAACACCATAAGGGCCATTATAAAGTACGTACTTGTTCCTGCCTTATGATTCAAGGGATTTACTTCAAATATTTACCACTTATTCTACAACTAATAATGAAAATTCTCTCAAGGGGAAACTTAGAAATTTGACCTCTAAGTTAATATTTTTGCAGTTGGAAAATCACAATTTTTAAAAGTAAATTATATTTCTCCTAACTATACAAACCTGAGATTCTTTACATTAGGAATTACTTACAGTGGAGCTGGAAACGGCCATTGACCTTTCAAACAAGGTGGTTAGGCAGTTAACTACTGTCCAGGAGGTGGGAGGACCACCTCCCTGGATGTAAACATTCCAATTTGCCTTTCGGCCCAGGTGTCAGACTGAGGGGTGGCATGAGGCAGGCATAAAATATAAAGGACCTCAGGTTTGTATAGTTAAGAAAAATACAATTTACTTTTAGAAACTGTGATTTGTTCCTACACAATACCCAAACCATCAGTCCTTTAATGGGAAAACTCACTGGTTGACGGGAGGAATCTGAGTGAGTCTTTTTGAACTGACTGGAGTTTGCCACACCTGGGACTCTCTTCCTGGTTGATAGAACAAAGAAGAGAAACCTGCCTCTGACAAACTGACTGGGGTGTAGTAAATGCACGATCAATTGTCAGACTTCTGGGCCTTTTCGAATGAGGGAGGAAAATGTAACCTCATATGAAAATTAGCTAGGATGAACCTTTAGAGTCACAGACAGTAAGATAAATACAAGTATTGGGTTTGTCTTACTGTCAGAGTCTCCTTCCTCTCCTTGCTAGAGGAAGAAATGGGTTTGCCTCTATATTTCTGGAAGAAAAAATAAAATGGGAGCTCAATATACAGACTTGCCTACATCGATCGCCAGTTCCAGTATGTAATGGCTCAAATCCATTCTCTCCCAGAAGGGAGAGAGGAAGGATGAAGAGGAAGAAGAAGGAGAGGCCAGTCACTCCCACAGTCATTCTCACATCAACAACCGAACATCTTAGGTGAGATGCAACCCTGTCCTGTTAAAGGAGCTGGGTAAGCTACACAACTTGTCGAGCAGCAACCACAGGTCCCAAGAAAAAAAAATGTACAAGGACTTGTGGGCAATGTCCCGAAAGTAGAAAGAAGTGAAAGTGGTCTGTCGAGACCACACCCCTACTTTCAGTACCTGAGGAACCGACAGGTTCTTCCAGAATGCAAGGGTTGGACCAATGCCCCTGACTTCATGAGCTCTCAGGCGGAAGGTATCAGTGTCGTCTCCGACAGTAGTAGAGTAAACTCTCCTCATAACCTGATGAAACCAGAAAGAAATCATGTTCTCGGACATTTCTTTCTTGGATGAGCCAGTGCTAACGAAGAGTCTTCGACACTCAGGCTGGGGATGACAAGTCCTCTTCAGATAGTGCCACAGCCCTCTTACAGGACAAAGTAGCATCTCGTCTGGGTCATTATCTACAAAGTCCCCTAGGAAGGGGATCGTGAAGGACTCAAACCTAGCATCTGAGTCTTCGCTACGAAATCCGGGACAAAATAGAGCGTAACTGATCCCCATCCCCTCGAGTGTTTAACATCAAAGGAAAGTCCATGCAGTTCTACTCTCTTCGCCGATACCAGGGCAAGCAGGAAGACGGTCATGAGGGTCAGATCCTTGTCAGATGACTCTCGTAAAGGCTTGTACAGTGCACGAGTTAGGCTCCTCAAAACGAGTCACATCCCACGCAAGGGGCCTGAGGTCCCTAGCTGGGCAAGACCTTTCAAAGTTTCTCATCAGTAGTGAAATCTCGAAAGGAGATGTCTACATCTCTCAGCTGCAAGACTAGACTGAGTGTGGCCCTATAGCCTTTCACAGGCCGAAACAGAGAAAAGCTTCTCTCGGTGGAGGAAGATGAGGAAATCCACGACCTGCTGAATAGTAGCTCCAACCAGAGAGAGACCCCATCCATGACACCAACCACAGAAGACAGCCCACTTTCCCTGGTATACTGCTGCAGAGGACTGTTTGAGGTATCCAGCCATCTCTGTTGCTGCACGGCGCAAAAACCCTCTCGCTCAAAAGAGATGCTGGATAACTGCCAGCTGTGAAGACACAGGGACTGCACTGCCTGGTGGTAATGTTCTACGTGGGGTTGACACAGAAGGCTGGGCTAGGGAGGAATCTCTCTCGGTGTCTCAGAGAGCAGAGCTAGCAGGTCAAGATACCAAATGGCCAGCAGCCTTTTGGGAGCCACCAGAATCATCCTGAGATTCAGGGTGACCAACACTTGGCTGATGACCCTGCGAATCAGACAAAAGGAGGGAAGGCATAGACGTCAAGGTTGTCCCATGGGTGCTGAAAAGCATCCTCTGCAGCGGCCCATGGGTCCAGCACGACGGAACAGAAGACCTGAAGTTTTCTGTTGTGCTGGGTGGCGAACAGATCTATGACTGGACGGCCCCACAGACTGAACAACCTCTCCGTGATGTCCGTGTGAAGAGACCATTCCGTCCCTATCACTTGATTCTGGTGGCTGAGCTTGTCTGCCACTACATTCCTCTTGCCCGGAATGTATCTGGCTGACAGCTCTACCGAATGAGCCACCACCCACTCACGCACCTGCATTGCCAACTGGTGAAGTGGAAGGGATACGAGATCCCCCTGCTTGTTGACATATGCCACCACTGTGGTGTTGTTGCTCATCAACACAACAGAGTATCCCATCACTTGACCCTGAAACTCTTGGAGGGCCAGGAAGGCCGCCTTGAACTCCAGGATACTGATGTGACGGTGCTTGTCATCTCAGTTCCACACTCCTGAAGTCAGCAACTCCTTCAAGTGTGCGGCCCATCCTCCGGTCAATGCATCTGAGAACAGAAGCATGTCCAGAGGGGGAGTCTATTAAGAGGTTCCTGTCATCCAGTCACCAGTCTACAGTAAATCCTCTCTCATTTCCTCCGAGAGGAATGAGAAAGGAATGAGGATCTCGATACCAGGACCAGTACTCCTTTAGTCTCCACTGTAGAGAATGAGGGTGAAGTGGCCCATGAGGGACCAGATTCTCCTAGGACAACAGGTGACCGATGACAACTTGCCATTGCCAAGCTGGCTGCTCCCGTCGAGAAAGGAACAGCTGTGCTGCCTTCCTGAGCCTGCTGATACGAGAGTCTGAGGGGAAGACTCTTGCTGCTACCATATCTATCAGCATGCCCAGGTATTTTATCTTCTACTTGGGGGTGAGATCAGACTTCTTGAGATTTACTGCAATCCCTACACTGCGGCAAAACTTGAGGAGCCAATCCCTGTCCTGAAGCAACTGCGAGTGGGAGCTCGCCAGAACAAGCCAATCATTGAGATACCTCAACAGATGTACCACGCGTGAATGAGCCCAAGCTGACACCAGGGTGAACACTTGCATGAACACCTGAGGAGTGGTTGAAAGCCCAAAACAGAGTGCCTTGAACTGGAACACTGACTCCCTGAGTATAAAGCGAAGGTATCTGCAGGGGGATGGATGGATGGGTATTTGGAAATATGCATCCTTCAAGTCTACAGTAAGTATGAAGTCGTTCTCCCTGATGGAGGCAAGCACGGAGTGCACCATCTCCATCATGAACTGAGTCTGGCCAATGAATCGTTTCAAGGAGAGAGGTCTATGATCAGTCTCCAACCCCCTGAGGCTTTCTCTATGAGAAAGACAGCTGCAAAAGCCTGGGAACCGATCCGACATGGCTTGCACTTCTTGCCTGAGCGTGAGATCCTTCAGCGAACCAGGAACGTAGGTTAGGAGATGAACTGGAGAGTTGGAGAGGGGTGGCCGAGATTCGAGGGGGAGCAGATATCCTCTCCGAAGGACATCCACTATCCAGGTTTCGCCCCGTATCGCTGCCATGTTGCCTAATGGCTCGACAGGTTCCCTCCCACCAATGGCAGCAGCTGGAGGGGAATGCAGCCAAAGTTTTCCCTTCTTCTTCCCTTGGCCCCTTTTCCGACTGGAAAGCGGGCTGAAAGGGGCGCGACTGCTTGCCCTTTCCGGCAGAAGAAGGCTGGGTTTTCCTGTGGCTGCCCTTCAAAGGCTGGGTGTTCCTGCTGCTACCCTTCAAGTCTGGGTCTTCTTAGGGCTGAAGAAGTGCTACCCTGACCTGAAGCTCAGGCTGCAGTGGCACGCAAAGACCCAGAGGTCTTAGCCATTGCCTGATGGACAAGGCAGTGGCTGTCTTCAGCCCGATGCTTGTCCACTGCAGCATCCACCAACTCTCTAGGGAAGAGAGGGGCAGAACCCAGCAATGGTCTGTTCCTTAGGGTCAATGCCGACTCAGGACCTACAGACCTGGCGATCCAAGTCAAGACAGCACCCCTTCTCTTCAGCACCAGGTTTGCCCAAAGGTTTGCCGTTTGGTGGGCAAGGTAGGAGATGGCTCTACCTCCAGACTGGCACAGTCTCCCGAAGTTGGAGTCCTTTCCAGGGACAATAGCACCTGAGGAGGCACCCACCTTGGGTACTGTGAATGACCACAGATCCAACCAGCAGACTGCCTGGAGGGCCGCCATGGTGGTAGCCTCCTGGCTTGCTGACTCTTCCTGCAAAAGGGAGACCCTTCCGAAACAAGCTGCTGCAGTGAGAGACCTGTGCCTAAACGAACGAGGTTTGGGTCAACCTGCTTGGTTGGCAAGGACTCCTCCGAGTGTGTAAAATCGCTTCTGTTGAGGCAGAAGAGAGGGAAGGAGCTTGTTCAAGCGGTTCGACTGAAGCTAATTCTCCTGCCCAGAGACAAGATTATTCACCCGGTCGAGCACCTCCTCGCGAGCAAGGACCACAGCATCCCCACTGAAACCTTTGGTCCATTCTTAGGGCCCCAAAAGGTTTCTAGGCACAAAGGATAATGCACAGAAAAGGCCATGGCCCCTTCCCCAAGATCATTGTGCTGACAAATCAGCGTGATGATCTCTGCAAAGGTTCTCTGTATTTCGGGGGTGTCTGCATCCTGAGGAAGAGGACCCTCGAGTCCTTCCAGGGTGCGGTCCTCCTGATCTACTCTCCTGGCAGAAGGGGGAACCTCAGCAGACCCCTTAGATCCACCCTTAACTACTCGGGCGTATGACCAAGTCGATACGAGGACCGAGCCAAGAACGTAGGCCTTCCTAGCCAAACTCTGAGGAGAGGACTCTACAGAGATCCTCCTGTCTGTCTCGCACCTCCTGGTAAAACCCCAGGAGGTTGAAGGGACAGATGAGGAGGATTGGGTATGCCCACCTGTCCTGCCAGCAGAGCCAGCAGGAAGGCCAGGCCATGCACCTTTCATCAACCCGCGGTGATGGTGGCAAAATGGGTCCAGGAGAGCGTCTACACCTTGGCAAAGCACTGTCCCGAGGAGAGAGGAGAGGTTCGCGCGTGCCGAGCTGATCTCATGAATGCGATTGGGGGCTGGGTGGGGTCGAACGGACGGTTGGCTGGCGAGAACTTGCGCTGTCCTTTTGATGTGCCCCAGTCTTCTTCGAGGCTGACTCACGAGAAGAGGACTGACAGGGAACTTCCTCTCTGTCTCTCCAGGTGTTCAGACCCTTGGGACCGAGACACCAGGTTGGGAACCTGGCTGAGCACTGGTGGTAGTGCCAGCAGGAAGAACCGAGACACCTGCATGTCTCAGCTCTTTCTCTCACACCCTGTGACTGAACCGGGATGGTGAGAGGCCTCTCCGGCACAGGTTCGAGATGCTCGAGACTCCCTGACACAGCACCAGTCTTAGAAGCAGACTTCTTAGGACTGGCGATGGGAGCACAAACCAAGGTCTGTGCATCCGTGGCTCCCGAAATACAAGACCCTGGCGAGGTAAGCGATCCGGTTCCCAAGCCCAAAGGCTGGGAAGAGCCGATGAAAGATCCCACTGCTTCCCCTGCGGAGGAAGAAAAAGACACGCCAGGTTCAGGAGAGGAGGAGGATGGGGGCCTGTCTTTGGAAAGTCTGTCCCAACTTAAGAGGATAATCAAGGGGCTGCAGGATGTGGCTTCAGCATGGGATCCTTATATGGAACTCTCCTTAAAATTCTCAAATGTCCTTGATGCAGCACTGGCATCTTATGATCAAGCCTTCATCAGCACGAAGAAGCAGCGACAGCAGCTGCTTATCACTCGCTTATTAAACATACAAAGAAGGACCCTCCAAAGCCTCCCAAACCCCTGATGCCTCCTGAAGAAGGGGAAGAGGCACCCTCAGAGGAGAGGTGCCTCTGCTTTGCTGTGCAGTCATATCTTCATCATTATTCATCAGACTGCACGGCTAATTCATCATCATCATCTATAATCAACCCATATTAAGATTTAAGTATCTTATTATTAAATACTGTATTTTTAATGTGCATTTGTATTTTTCTTCTCTCTCTCTCTCTTTCTCTCTTGAGAATTATGAACATACCAATGTTTCCCCTGTAAAACAGGGTGGCTTGAATAGTAACTGTATGAAAGAAAAATGTGAGTACATGGATTATAGTTTTCACATGTAGCTGTAAGCCATACAGTATACGTCGTATATTTTTAAGGGTAATGTTTAAGATGACATTGAAATGATATTAATAATATCATTTCAAAGATTAATACAGTAATAACAGGATAATAGTTTAAGGTATATTTGATGTAGGATGATAGTTTAAGGTATACATTTGGTGTGCCAACTTTCAAGATAGGCAGTTATAAGTGTTTTAAGAGGGGGGTTTTAAGTATTCGTGGATTTTCACTATTTGTGGGGGTTGTGGCACGTATCCCCTTAAATAAGGGGTTTAGGCTCATCCCAAGTAATAATAATATCATCTATAGCAAAATACTGTACGTATATATGATTAACAGACATAAATTCCTGATATTCTTTACATGATGATTTTTAAGTACAATTCTGGTGTTTCATTCATGAAGTACACTACATTTACAGTATCTGTTATGTTTTTTCCCAATACATACGTGAACAAAAAACACACTTCGAAGACATATGCATGATGACAGAGTACAATGCTATGATCTTCATGTACACTATTATAAGCTACAAGCATTCTAACAAATAATGATGATTTGCTTGATGCTGTTTACATTGAATGTTAGCATTTGTAGTCTATCCTGCACCTAAATGGTTTAATTTATTGCCATATACACGTAGTTAATATGAAATAGTAAATTTTTGGTTTGTTGGGAAGATGGTACTGATTCCCTATCTCAGTCAAAAATATTATGTAACAAACATTTGCAGTGACTTATACTTAAATGTAACCAAATGTTTCAAACACATCTCATGTGTTAAGTAACTTACATTTGGATGAAAAACTTATACGAACTTGAATGAAGGAAATGTAGCAAAGAGAATCTACAATGCCTTCCTAGTGCACAATACTTGCCTTCGGCTGCTCGATGCAGATTTTTAAATTCATCCTCTGGGAGATACCCTAGAAAATTGTATGCTCGAATTCCAGGTTTCAAAGAGGCATCAACAGGGAGAAAAGTAACATTCTGTCCTCCAGTGCCAGCCACAGTGACCCCTATGGCTGTTCTTGATGCTGTGAAGGATGACTGCACAGCGTTAGCCTTGAAATAAGAGTGTGCCACTTCGTCAAAATTATCTGAGGGGAAAAACAATATCATTTACCACAAATATTAAATAAAGTTGGTGCCAAAGTATTTTAAGTAATTTATGCTTACAAATATTTATGGTGTTTAGTACAAATGAATACGATACCAAGAAAAACTTAACATTTACCGTGATTTCCTGCAATGTCCAACCAAATAGAAGAAATGTTACGACCGATTCGTTCCTTCACAGCACGCCTATAAATAGACCACTCTTCCGGAAGCTCAGCAATTTTCACTCCATATGTTTTTGAATTTGTCAGGTCACCTGCACATGACAAAGAATCAGGAGAGATACTTAAACTTCACATGAACTAAATACAATGAAATTACAAAATGGGTATGGAAAACAGTTACAAAAGTGTGTAAACAGATTTAAAATCTGACAAAAATTCACTGAGCAAAGGTCTACAAATCCACAGCAAATCCTTATAAAATACTGTGACTATTCTTTTAGACGGGCTTTTCATGTACAGTGACTGAGAAGCATAAGTAAAGCAAGAGGCTTATCCTTGAGATGCAAATATAATTTCAAATTTGTAACATTGCAGAAGTGTACATGACTTGGAATGTACTCCATGTTGGCATATTTAAGTTAAGTGTTTGTATGTACTATAAACCAGGTTCATATGAGGTTATAATTAACAATCAAAAATAATCAAAAGTATGGATTCAAGAACATTACATAAAATTGCATTATCTAAGCATAATGTGCAGCAATGAACTTCCAAGTGCACCAGACATTCATTTAGACAATCATAATACATAAATAGACAATCATAATACATAAACAGTCATAACATAAAATCTTACATTGTCAACTCAAGACATTTGGTAATGACCTTGTTTCTAAAATGCCCAATTTAAAAACTAAAAGAGGGATTAAAGGAAAATACTGTGGTACGCAGTCAACCTGTAGGTGCTATTTCTCTGGTTAAAAAAGGCAGCAGAAGAGTAGAAGTGGTTGCTCAGCAACTGTGTGCCATAATCACTGAATACAACTAAGCTGACAGTGCAGGTACTGTAGTGAAAATTTCAATAAAGATGGAAAACTATGCGGTGACAATCACATGAGATTTTCATCATTTAAGAAATAAACATAAAATGCATAAGATGCTGACATTCTCTCAGATTATCCTTGATGATGAAATAAGACAAAACAAGGAGGAAAAATGTTTGAAATGCATGTCTGAAACTTCTGACAAAAGACTTTTTGCGTAATGACGAAACTGGCGGAAGAACTGAGCTTCAACTCCCTCTCAGCAGCAGCTCATTCATACTGGGTTACCACTATTGTCAATTCCCACCACCCTGAGTGGTCTTCTTTCTCTGTAGATGAAAGCATGGTGAAAAAAATTATTTGTGTCTGTCAGTGTGCAGGAGCATACAAACGTCTAATGACTGACTGTCAATGGTCAGCAGATTTTTTGTTCAATAAGCTTCTCATTCATCTACTCAAAATACAGAGTTCATACACCAATTTTAGAAAATCATTTCAGTTGATATTACTAATCATTAGGTGTTGCACTCCTCACCACCACCTTTTTACAAGGCTTACACAAAGATTACATTGCACTCTTATTACACTTAGATCTTCTAGATCAGGGTCCCAAAACATTTTAGACCATAACTCCTAGGCATGTAAAATGGTTAAATAAATAAATAAAAAATAAATATTACACGTAATATATTCCTTTATCTAAACATGTAAATTTCTTCTCCCTTTGACTTCATTACTTTTTCTATAGGATTAATTTCACCTTTGTTTCATTATTCCTTCTTCAATTTCTATTTCTGTTCCTATACTGGACACATTTATGTGAATAATAATAATAATAATAGTAATAATAATAATAATAATAATGAGAAAAACTTCATAATTAAGTTAAGCATTGTATCAAAAACATTACAAAATCATAGTTCTTTCTTCATAAGAAAGAATATTGTTGCATTACTAAAATATCTAAAATATAACCAAAACATTGTAATTTACAATAGTTGTATTACTTTATGTATGTCTATTTCTTATGCTGTTGTCAGCTTTTGACCTCTAAGCACTAATTGACCTTTTGGATGTTCCAGTTGACACTCAGATTTAATGGGCATGAATTTCTAATGCTCATAGTACAACTGTACTTAGTTTTTGACAATGCAATAATGGGGGGGGTTATATCCACTGTACTAAGGGGGGAGGGAAGTATTTAATCTTTTCAGAATAAAATTAGTTTTCCACATACAAATCCATAACATGTATTTTAAGATAGTCTTTCTGAAGTAGCAGACTTCTTCAAATATACACCAGAAGAAGATGAGGCTCCCTATCCATCTATCTGAGTATGCATCCTGGTCCTATAACACCTCTTGCAGTGAAAACTGGTCGTGCTCAATGAAATCTGCACCAGCTGCAGTTTGGAGGGATTTGCAAGATGGGCAAATTTTTACAAGTAATGGGTTTTTATGTGTAAAAACTAATTTTGTGTTTTAAAATTCAATTTGTTTCAACACAAAAACCATTACTTTGCATTAACCTGATCAGCTAATCAGATACTTAGGTGGGAGGACTCATCCCCAGAAGATCCAAATTATGCCTGAACTTGACAAAACACTGAACCAGTAGGCCCTGTTGGATAATATGGATATGTGTACAACACAAATCTTTGGGCTAACAAGTGGTCTGACACAGATTTGGTCATGTTAACAAAACTGTGGGTTGTATTCTAACCTGCAATTAGGTACAGCCATGTGAAACAGTTCCCGACCCCAAGGGCTGGGAAGAGCCAAACGAGAGAACACACTGCCTCTCCAAAGAGAGGTAGTTCCTCAGAAGTCCTGCAGGACCTCTGAAGGGAACCTCCTCCTTGCTTCTCCAGGCGTTCGAACCCTCGGTACTAAGACACCAGGCTGGGAAGCTGACCAAGCACTGTTTCGGAACGGATCGAGCACTCAAAACTCAGTACTGGCACGAAGAACTGAGACACTTGCATGTCTTGGTTCTTTCTCTCGCCCTGTGCCTGAACTGGAACAAAGAGGGGTCTCTCCGACAGCAATTCAGGATGCACGAGACTCCGAAGATTCTCGAGCACTCGGTGTGACTTGATGAGGTCGAGCACCTGACAGCACCAGTCTAGAAGCAGACCCCCTAGAATGGCGATGGGAGTGCAAATCGAAGTCTGCACGCCCGCGACTCCTGAAACGCAAGACCCTGGGGCAAATGATTCGGTTCCCAAGCCTGAAGGCCGGGAAGAGCTGACGAGAGATCCCACTGCCTCTCCGTGAAGGGAGGCAGCCACTTAGAAGCCCCATGGCTCTTAGGGGAGGGAGAGACAGCCTTCCTATTCTTCAGCTGACAAGCCTTAGAAGAAGAAGGGAAGAAGGCAGCAAAAGACAAAGTCAAAGATAAAGTTGAAGAAGAAGACTACAGTAAACCCACGGTATTCACGGGGGATGTGTACCACACCCCCACAAATAGCTAAAATCCACGAATACTTAAAACCCTTCTAAAAACACTAGGAACATCTTTAATACAGTGTAGCCTACACTAAGGTATTCAGTACCATGTATACATATATGGTAGCCTAGCCTACACTATAAAGTACTGTATACTGTATACATGGTAGCCAAGCCTACACTATAAAGTACTGTATACTCTAATACATGTACGGTATGGTAACCATTAATATCAGCCAATTCTGGTGGTTCATGCAGATTGACTTATGATAATTCAATACAAAGAGAAACTCAGTAACAAACAAGAATTAGCTTAGCCTACACCATGGTATACTGTATACATATACAGTGGCCTAGCCTACATTATACTGTATTCTATATTCACATAATATCGTATTATACAAATATCAACATAACGAATATGCATCTTTTCCGTGGATCTTTTAAAATGTTATGCTTTATTTTACTGTATCCAATAATATTGTATGTATTCTCATACTGCTTTTGTATCATACATTGCGATCATGGCGATCAATGTTTTGGTTTGGAAATCAGTTAAGCGGTAAGTTTATTTCGATGTATTTAACCCAGTTCAGAGCGCTTTTCTTGCTTCTAGTTAGCATAAATGAGTCTCTAGATACTTTATTTATATGGGACAAGGTTATTTCGTTATAAGAAAAGTTTTTAAGTTGAAATATAACTGAAATACGTCTTGTTGTTAAATTAATTTAGCTATTTTTTTCGTGAATAGATGACGTTGGACATTTGGGGGCATGTTTGTTTTGTGTAGAAAAAAATCAAGATTCCATTTGGTACTTTCCCTTTATTTCATCATAATACGAGCTTTACATATTTATCTTTTATTGGCACGAAAGCAGCAGTAATGTGTGTTCTTTCATGCCCAGTAGTTTTGATTAAAATACTTTCTCCCCAATTTTATTTACGGTCGAGTTTCATCCATGTTGCCGATGCACGATAATTTATAGTCATAAGCACCTTGAACATTGTTTACTCAGATTCAGCTACAATTTGCAGCTTTAATTTAGCAGTGTATTTCCTTGCCGACCTTTTATCCATAGCGAATAAGGGTATAATGTAAAAATATATCGGTCCTGTCCTATTTTTTGTAACATAACTATGGTAATTGTTTACTACCATATGATGGTTGAAATACAAGCAAAACAGCTGTTGTTATCCGATTCGGTTATAAGCAAAACAGTTTCTCGTTCGGTTGTTTATGGCTGTACACATTTACACAAGAGTATAATGTTACTAACTTTTATCATTCTCTTTTACTTTTTTAACTAGAAGATGGGATAGAGAGATGGAGGAGAAGAACTTGGCCTACTGTAATTTGGTCTCTCTTGCTGCCTGACTGTATGCTGCTGCCTACGCCCAAGCGAAATTTAAAAATATTTTATATATATTGTCGTATAGGTACTACTGTAATTGCTTACCCCATCGCAAATTCGAATTTTTAAGGGCGAATTATCATAACTCAAGCACTACCTGCATACCTGAGTATTTTAACAGTTTTATCACAAAAAGTGCATTTAGTCATAAAGGGACAGCTGTCTGAATAACACCTCAGCTTACAAAGCTGCAGACAGGTTAAGTCCACTTCCAGGATAGAGAAAATATACATACACCCAAAAATCAAAGAAAAAGAGATGAAAGTGTCAGAAATAACAATGTTATAATAATGAAAGTAGTATTGATTTAATGGCACATAATGAGGATTCTGAGTGAAGAATTCTGAGGAGTGAGACAGCAGTTGTTGTCTGACCAACTGACACGCAGAGAACGACTAGTTTTCCCAGACAAGTGTCCTGGAACCTGGATGCGTGCTAAGTTGGGTGTAAGGGGAGATGTCTTCTTGGGCACGTCTGGATATGACTACCACCACAGTACAGCTATCGTAAAGTAATAGGTTTTGCAAGGAAACAAATAAAATATTTGCAAACACCGAAATTACCTGTAACTAACACAACGGCAGGTTTTAGGATGTTCAGAGCATCATCAACAAATTCCTGAAAGTGCTGTATTTCCATCTCGTCTCCAGTACGCAAGTGAATATCCGAGACCTGTAAGTAAATTTTAATTTTTAAGATCTTACACTGTCTACCTCCTACCTCCCTATACCTTACATAAGATTGTAAGGTAGGTATAACTAGCACAAACAAATGCAAGAGAAAAAATAGCATTCTTGTGCATTGTTCTGAAATCATAAAAATACAGAATTCTTAAACTTTTGATTACTACTGCCCCTTTGAAAGCTAAATCCATATTTTTATAATAGTGAATTAAAAAATACAAAAGATGGGAGTGTCAAATATTTTCAAATGCCCATTATCACAAAGCTTTATCTATGGTTGATTATGAACTGTATATGATTTCTATGTTTTTTAAACTTATTTGGATATATCATAAATTACTGTACATTTTCATACAAAATTAAAAACTGAATGACATGCATTCTGTAACTAAATGATACACCGGACTACGATAAGTTATCATTCAACTGTAAACTGATACAGTAAAAATGCATAAGTTCTGATAATGTTTTAAGCTTGTAATGACATTTATGTGAAAAAGAAACTCAATTTCAGCATAGTACAGTATATTTTTACAAAAAAGTTATAAACTTTGATGACAATCATACCACATCTCTACTCTTATTTCATGGGAATATGGGTTTGCTATACAAAAAGCTCAATTATTTCAGGGTTCATTAATGTGAGCACTATCATGAGATCAAATTGACCAATTAAAAACTACAACTACAGTTATAAAATAAAGTAGAAACATCACAGTTTTTTAAAGTAAACTGTATTTTTCCTAACTATACAAACCTGAGGTCCTTTACATTAGGAATTACTTACAACGAAGCTGGAAACAGCTGTTGAACTTTCAAACAAGGTGGTTAGGCAGTTACCTACCGTCCATTAGGCGGGAGTCCCGCCTGTCTGGATGTAAACATTCAAAATTGCCTTTTGGCCCAGGTGTCACATTGAGAGGGTGGCATGAGGTGGGCATGAAAATGTAATGCAAAGGACCTCAGGTTTGCATAGTTAGGAAAAATACAATTTACTTTAAAAATTTGTGATTTGTTCCTACACGATATGCAGACCATCAGTCCTTTACATTAGGAAGACTCACTGGTTGGAGGGAGGAATCTTAGTCTCTAGAACTGACTGGAGTTTGCCACGCCTGGGGTTCCCTTCCAGGTTGACAGGGCAAGGAAGGGAAACCTGCCTTTGACAAATTGATCGGGTTGTAGGAAACACGAAATCAATTGTCACAGACTTCTGAGCCTTTTCATATGAATGAGGAAGACAAAATAGGCTAGGATTAACCTTAAAAGTCGACGACAGTGTGGCAAATCCCAGTATCAGGTTTGTCTTACTGTCATCATCTCCTTCCTCCCCTTGCTAGAGGAAGGAGCGGGTTTGCTTCTATAGCTTCTACAGTACTGAAAGGAAATAGAACGGAAGCTCGAAGTATAAGCTTACCTGCATCAACTGCCAGATCCAGCATGTAATGGCTCGAATCTGCTCTCTACCATAAAAAAAGAACCAGGATGAAGAGAAGAAGGAGAGGCCAGTCACTCACACACTCATTCTTGCATCCATAACCGCACATCTTAGGCGAGATGTAACCCTGTCCTGTTAGAGGAACCAGGTAAGCTACACAACTTGTTAAGCAGCCACCACAGGTCCCAAGGAAAAAGGTGTCTAAGGACTTGTGGGCAATATCCCTTCTTCATCTAATGTTATTTTATTCCTTTATGCATAACGTACTTGCCCTAATTGCTTCTGTTTTTCCTGGGAGTTATTTTGAGTTCCATCTCCATTATATTAAGCAAGTATTTTGTTTTGTTGACTAAAACACCCTAGATTCGTGACTGGCAATGGTGTTGAGATCAGAAGCATAAGAACTTGGTAAAGGAGCGTGAGGTATGACAGTAGGAGGGCTAAGGATGGGAGACAGAAGGGACAAGAGGAGAAAATATAGCACTACAGTATCCTCAACCACTGGAAGCAAAGGAATAGCCTCTATACTAGCTCATTTTTGGCTCTAAGAGCTGCCTTCCTCCTTCTATCCCTATCAAGCTTTTCTGAATGAGATTTAAAACTTTCCACTGTTGATCATCCCAATCCTGACATTCTGAGCATGTAACCTCCTTATTACACTCCTGCCCCCTACATTTGATACACTTAGTATGAGAATCATAAGTAATCTTAACTAGTCTAGTTTTTACACCTTTGGTGCAGTACCGAACACTAAAAGAACTAGAGTCTGACATGCTAAATCAATTAGATATTATATTAACCAAAGCTAACAGAATAACTAATACAAAAGCCGCACAAAATCCGAATACTTCACCAAAATGGAACAAAAATCCAAAGGATGATGAAAAGGGACTGCACAAAACCACCGACGTTGATGGGAGATGGCAGAAAATTAATTGAGGTTTCCTGCTGAGTTGCACCTGTTGGTCCCAAAAGTGGGCAGGTCCCTGTCACCTACACTAGCGATGGTAGCGCCACCGCGAAGTTTGAATTTTTGGACTGCCGTGGTGGAAGCTTGCAGCTATGTAATTGCTTGGTAAGCCACTTACAGAGAAAAACGTATTTCATAAACCCATGAATAACACACAGGTAGACAATACATTACAACTCACCTGTACAATCCAGCTCAGTCCGCCTTGCTGATCTTGCTTGTTGTTCTTCAGCCTCAGTTCATTTTTAGCATCATGTGTTGCAATTTGTAGTTTATTTATGAAATCTACATCGCGAAAGTATGAACGGGAATTCCAAGAGCGAATCATTAACAAAGCTAGAGATACCATGAAGAGTCCACATGCTGCAGTTAGGTAAAACCTTCGGCCCCTCTGAGTTATTAGTGTCCTCATCCATATACTGTACACCTGGAAGACAAAGATAGAAAATCAAACAAATTCCTCTACCAATACTGACGATTTCTTTTTGTAAATTACACCACATTTTGTGTTAAATACAGTGGCAGCAAAATTTTGGTACATCATGTTTTTCATTTGCTTCCAAATAAGCCAGAGAAAAATAAAAATAACAATTATTACTTTATCATCAACACCAAATCACAGGACCAACAGCACTTAGCAGTAAATTGAGTCTATCTTACATATAAAAGCAGTATAAGGATAAAGTACTGCACTAGTCTATGATGAGATCTGAAATATTAAATGGGTACGAACAATTCTTATCAATACTGAAACAGCTTAACCTCTACCATTCAACTTAGGTCTGAGGAGAAAAGCTCTCAACTCTAGGTAACTCATCAAAAATGACAAAATTTTAAAGTAATTTATATTTTCCCTAACTATTGTATATGCTGGTGCATAAGGCAACCTTTTATTAACCTTAAGAAATCTTCTGCAAAATAGGGGGTCGTCTTATACGCCAAGTATAAAAAGAACCTTAAATTATGCTGAGATTTTTAATGATGGGCTAACTCCTGAAATGTTGATAGCTGTGTCAGTAGTTAACTACCATCACAACTATCGACACTGTTACAAAGTCACAGTTTCTTAAATTAAATTGTATTTTTCCTAACTATACAAATCTGAGGTCCTTTACATTCTGAATTACTTTCAGCAACACTGGAAATGGCCGCTGACCTTTTGAACAAGGTGGTTAGGCAGTTAACTACCATCCAGGAGATGGTACCGCCTGCCCGGATGCAAAGATTCCAGTTTGCCTTTCGGCCCAGGTTCAGATTGAGTGGTGGCATGAGGCGAGCCTCTGACATATTGATCAGAGTCTAGGAACTGCAAATGTCAGATACTGGACCTTTTCGCATGAGTGAGGAAATGTAACTCATACGAAATAGGCTGGGAAGAATCTAAGAGTCAGAGGCAGAAGGAAAACCCGAGATAGGGTTTCCCTTATTACCAGTCTCTCCTTCCTCCCCTTGCTAGAGGAAAGGAGCGGAATTGCTTCTATGATTCTACAAAAAAAGAGAACGGGGGCTCAAGCAAGTATCGGTTCAAGTCCTATTTTCATCCCAAAGGAGGGGAAGTAGGAGGATGCGGAAGGAGGAGGAGGAGAGGCCAGTCACTCACGGAATCCTCCTCACTTCCAGAACCAACACCTTAGGTGAGATGCTGCTAGTCCTCTTGAAGGAGCCGAGTAAGAAAACACAACTTGTTCAGCAGCCACCACAGGGCCAAGGAAAAAAGGTTCCAAGGACCTATGGGCAAGACCACAAGAAGACAAGAGTATGGTCTATGAGACCAACAGAAACTTCCGGAATGCGAGGGACCAAGCCATTGACTTCATGAGCTCTCGGGCGGAAAGTACCAGTACCATCGTCGCCAGCTGCCGAGTACCACTTTCGATCGCTTCACGAAGCCAGGGGAAAGATGTGTCCTTAGAGACTTCTTCGTTGGGAGAGACAGTACTAGTGAAATCGTCGATGACATCCAGGTTAGAAATGTCGAGCCTTTCAGAAAGTACCACAGCTCCCTAATAGAGCAAGGTAACGATTGATGTGGATCATTGATACAAAGTCCAAGGAGGAGGGGAACAAGAAGGACTCGAACCTGACAAAAGGTATCGATGGATTCAGAGTCCATTTACAACATCCGAGAAGGAGTCGAGGCATTGATCCCCTTCACCTGTTCTTCCATCTTCTACACCAAGGGTGGAGTGAGATGAGTGATGGTCCTAAGACCGGAGTTTGCCACACCTTGTGTTCCCTTCTTGGTCGATAGAGCAAGGAAGGGAAAACTGCCTCTGACAAAAGAGTCAGGACACCTGCTTGTCCGGACTCTTTCTCCCATCCTATGCCCAAGTTGGTATGGAGAGAGGTCTCTCTGGTACCAGACCAGGGTACCCGGGTCTCCTTAGAGACCTGGGTACTTGGCGCAGCTCACAAACGAGTGTCTTACACACTGCCGGCCTTAGAAGCAGACTTCTTCAGCACAGCAACGGGACTGCAAAATGAGGTCTGCACACCCTCGGCTCCCAAGACGACTGACCCCGGGGTCAACGAATCGGTTCCCTGGCCCGCGGACTAGGAAGAGCCGACGAGAGATCCCACTGCCTTCCCTGTGGAAGGAGGCAGTCCCTTAGAAGTCTTAGGGTGAGACTTCTGGGGAAACACGAAAAACAAGCGTAAAAAGAAGGGCGAATAATTGGATAGTGGGAGCCATTCCAAAGGCACGTTTCATTCATTACAAGTACTACTGATTCTAAGCCTTAACACGCATGCGCTAGCTTTTGGTTCACCAATCACCAGTTGCTGGTTTTCTGCGCTTAGCGAGAACTGCTGAACAAGAATTTAAAGTAATTACCTCTTGCCAGAATATACGAGCTCGCAGTAATCTTTAAAAATGCAGATAAGGCGTGCAGCGCCATTCTGCTACGGCAACCTACAGAGGCCACCCAAGTTGAAAGCGGAAATGGTAATGTTTTGTTTCCCGTTTACGAAAGCTTTGAATAGTGTGCAGTGGAGCTAGACTATGGCAATTGATGTTTTTCTATGTTATTTTACTTGCTTTACAAGAATTTAAGGTAATGTTTTGCCGGTTGGCTGCTGCTAAACTGTAATTTAACCTTGAGCTGTGTGTGACCCACTGGCGGTTCTACCTGCCCGCTGGTACAGACATACAGTTTGCAAGGGTCAATTACATTTTAGTTACAGCCGACCGACAAAATATTATCTTAAATTCTTGTTCAGCAGGTAAAATAGCATAGAAAAACGTCAATTGCCACAGGCTAGCTCACCACGGACAGCCGGCTTAGAATTACCAAAAAGACAATTTCCAAGATAATACCCGACGTGGAGCTAATACTTAGTGCTAGGCTATCCCTTTTATAATATGTTTCCTTAGCCAATCCCATCTTAAACATAGGCTATGGCTTCCTAATGATTTGCGATTGCACGGAGCCGTTCCGTAACAATAACATGGCAGCCCAGTCTTTCTCCCATCGTTTCCAAAACCCAGCATTCCCAAAGGATCCCCAACCATGTTGGGTAGATAAGTTTAGGAACAATCAACGGTAATTCTATATATTAGCTCCGTGCCTGTTTTTACCCTTTCAACTGGTTTTTTCTACACTTTTAGGGGTTCTGATACTGGCGGTGCATCTGTTAGTTGTCGGCCAAATGGAATGTCCCTTCGCCGTGTTTAGTACTGGTCTGGGGGGGGGGGGTTGCCCATACGTTAACAAGTTATTGCACTTGCCGGACGGGATATGAGCCGCTCGAAACAGACGTACCCGTGCTCTGTCTCGTGAAGATCGCGTATGGAAACCCCTTGTTGGATGGACTTCGGGGGTTAATCACAGGTTAATCAGACTCGAGCGCCAAAAATGAAAGGTAAATTCATAATTAGCAACCAAAAAACTATAGAAAGAGTCAAGTTATAGTGCCGTCGGCGACGCGGAGCTACCCTATAGTTCTACCCAGGTAGGGCATTAAACAGGGGTTCACTGGGCTTGTCGTAAGCTTAACTGGGCAAGGTTAGGGTAAACCTACCCTCAGTTACGTGAAAAAGACTCGTCCAATGCAGCCCCGTCTGGGACGCGACAATTATATCATGACTTCAGAAATACGCTAAAATAATACCTTCATTTTGGACAGGGGTCTTGATCTTAAGAGATCGATCTTGATCAGTAACTCATGGTGTCCTTCCGAGGATACAA
Source organism: Macrobrachium rosenbergii (assembly GCF_040412425.1). Classification (NCBI taxonomy): domain Eukaryota; kingdom Metazoa; phylum Arthropoda; class Malacostraca; order Decapoda; family Palaemonidae; genus Macrobrachium; species Macrobrachium rosenbergii. The sequence continues at coordinate 90,869,240 of NC_089743.1, read as the reverse complement.
TGGCCTATTGTATCTACCGGTATCCTTTATCATCAACTTGTCACTTATGTTTACATAGAGTTTACACAAACACACTAGAGTGGGACTCCCGAGTACAAAATGATAGAGTTTATAGAATTAGATCAGCTACATGTTACTGTAATGAGAATTGAGTCACCGCACTGTACTGTATTATACAGTATATTATTATTCACCGTACTGTACTGTATTATACAGGATACTATTCACCGTACTTTATTGTATTATATACAGTACACTATTCATCAAAGCCAGGCACGCTTAGACATGCATACATCACATCATCTAGGTTTACGTACTTATGAAGACCATCTTCAAAAATATAACATTTTACGATGAATTCAATAAATTTTCAGATAAAAAAAAACAAAAAAACCACAGGAGGAAAAATTATGTTCTGAAATGCTGTGAGAATAGTGGATTTGTTATTATACCTCAGTGTAGAATATGAAACAGTAAGGTTGCCTTAGAATTGATAGACGAATTACTGTACATATGAATACAATTTACCGTCATGAAGGCGACATACCAATTGGTTCTCTAGGGATATGAGGCTTGTAAAATTTCTTAACGGAAAATTAGAAATTGCAAATCTTACTAAGGCTTATCGAGAGGAGTACTACAAGGCAGCGTTTTATGACCTGCGTTGGTTAAGTGTTATGAATAACGTCATGAAAAATAGTGAAATGAATTCTATTTTTGTTTTGTAGAAGATATGATCTACCTGGTCGTAAAAGATGTAGAAAATATCGTATTCAAACTCCCTTTAGTCAACAATAAAGAGAATTGCCCTACACCTTGATAAGATGAATTTTCCGCAGGATGACCTTGTCTCTTTCCAATACGATGTTTGTCAAGTCTATTAAAATATTTTTTTTTTTATCTTAATCGTCTCCTGAAGAAAAACAAAATTCTAACTGATGCGTGAGATTTATGCTTTCTGACCTTAAAAGAAGTACAGCAATAAAAAGAAAATTATTTTTTTTCATTGTGTTAATGTATTTCTGGTACATAGTTTCTTATGACGGTCTAAGTTGAGATGATTTTGCATTCAGTTCTTGAAAATGTGAGATTACCTGTATCCCTGAAATTTACTTTTACTTTTACTCCTGGAATGCGTTTTTTTTTAAATTTTTTCTAAGTTATATAGTAAGGCGCATATAATTTGTAACGAATAGGCGCATATTTGCCTAGATGCAAGCACTATGCACATTATATATATATATATATATATATATATATATATATATATATATATATATATATATATATATATATATATATATATATATATATATATATATATATATATAACGTTCTAGGATGTGGTGGTTAGTGGTAACTCGAACAATAGAAGACGGTTGAAGGAGAAAGTACATATCAGGTGGTCCATAAAATACATTTATTGCAACGTTTCAAAACACAAAGGTTTCATTTTCAAGCTATAGAGATAAAAAAAACAATAAAATTAAAATTAAAAGCGCTAAAATACAAATACAAGACATAATACATTATATATAGCAAAATTAAAAACTAGTCGTAGCAGGACCAACCATCAAGAGAGGAAGGAAGGACGAAAGTCAGAAGGAACAAACCAGAGACGACAAAAGGCAACAGCTCACGTAAGGTAAAGAGTTGTCAAGGAAGACTGCTAAGTGTTCAGTTGGGGAACAAGTTGTTTAATAAACAAGGACTCCTGGATTGTCAATAGTTTGCCATTCGGTTCCCGTCCCAATATTTCAAAATCTTTGTATTGTATGTTATGTTTGCATTTATTGGCGTGTTGCCTGATGTTGGAAAATTCAGGATTAGCAAGTTTGCAATCAATTCCGACTCTTAGTAACCTCTGTGTGGATCCCACGCAGATCCCTAGACTACATCTAGGGCAATTGAACTTGTACACAACACATGAGGTCATCAAAGGGTCAAGTTTATCTTTGAATTTAAACAAACTACCCAAAGTGAGTGGATTTGTCGGGATGACATTAAATTTAATAGCTGGTATATAATTAAATATGAGTTTGTCTTAATGCATCATAGAAATTTTGGTCACGGATCAAAGGTACAATTGCTGCATAAAACGGAGGCTTAGGCACATTAGGTAAGGAGACTTTTGGAATAAAAACGTTATTAAGAATTTTAAAAGCATACCTGTGAAAAAGTGTGGTGGGAAAATAATTACTTGTAAAATACTGATGTAAGAAGCGGATTTCCTCGTGAAAAAAACTCCCTACTAGATGTCAATGAGAAGGCACGATGATCATCAGGTATAATTATGAGTTGTCTCAAGTGTTTCCATGTTTATTTGTGAACTTACGTTTCTATAAGTTTGGATAAGTACGATAGGTTCGATTTTGGTCTATAGAAGCTTAGAGTTTCTTTATCACCTTTTCCTTTATAGGAGGCTTTATACAAGCAAGCTTTTCACTCATGTTGACAATATCAAACTAAAGCTCCCGCAACTGATCAAAGCTTTTTGACTCTTTTATACCACTTATGGGAAACGGGTCATTTTCACAACAGGTGTTTTTTACTTTTCTCATCGTTTTTTCAAAGTCTTTCATGTCCAGTTCTTTAAACTTACTGAATTTGCTATTTCTAATTGCGATCACCGGGAGTTCAGGAGGGATCTCCTTATCTAAACTATGACAGATTCTTTCAATTTTGTCTTCAAAGTAGTTCACAAAGTTATTGGCCAGGTTTTTGTAGTCACTGGTTACATCAGGTAGAACCTTTTCTTTCTTGAGCCCCAATATTCCGGCTAAATTGTTATGGATTTTTTGGGAATTTTTCTCTACACCAAACATTTTATTGTAATATATTTTCTTGGTTTTCATAATCAAGTCGTTGTAATGATTTCTAGCTGTTTTATACAGTGACCAATTATCACTACTTCTTGATTCTTTCGATCTTCCATTTTTCTTTTCTTTTTCTTAGCTTCACACAATTCACTGATAAACCATTTGGCATTTTCTTTAACTATTATTTGCTCTGTTACTTCTGGACATTTATCTTTGTAGCTTGACGCCAATATACATTTGCTATAGAATGCAAAACAGCTTACACATATTTGGTCGCCTGTCAAGGTATTCCTCAAATTACGCCTGCACTCCTGACTTGCTTCTCTTATTTTCTTTATGATCTCAACAAAAAATTCATCTGCTTTAAAGGTTGTTTTGTTTCTGCAAGTGATAGTTTTTTTTTTCAGTGGATAGACATTCCAGATATTTATACTAAATGTAACTAGTTTATGTACTGGAGATGTCACGCATTCAGGCTCAGCTTGTATGTCACTCACAGTCTCGTTGTTTTTGTTTTGCATCACTAGGTCAATGGTATGGTTCAGTAATGATGTCAGTTTTTCCACAACATGTACGAGGTCGTTGCTTTCAAGTAACTCTATAAATTCCTTTGACATATTTGTCATCGTTGTCATCCAGATGTAGGTTGAAGCCACCACAAATCTGTATAATTTTGTTATCGGCTAACAAGTCGAGGAAGTCTCTGAATTCATCCAGGAACGATCTCTTACTTGTGCTAGGTGGTTTATAAATTGTTATGATTTGTATGTGTTTGTTTATGTGCGTAATTTTGGTGTTGGTGTGTTCAAATGTACTGAACACATTTTGGTTCATTATAGATACTTTGTACATTTTTTTACAAAGATTCCCACTCCACCACCGTGTTTTTCTCCCTGCACATGGTAAAAGTTGTGAGACCCTGGCGTCGTTTCGTTTATTTTAGAATAATCACTTGCATTATTGCTTAGCCAAGTCTCCGTTAGCATGCATATATCTAGATTGTGATAATTTATAAGATTTTTTAATTGTGTTAGTTTTATTTCCTACGGACTGTATGTTTATTAAATTGCATAGAAGATTATTGGTCAAAGCCATGGTCCGTATTATTTTTCACCTGTAACACATATTCTTCATATACTGTGCACATATATCCATCATATGTTTTATGTTTAGTATCACTATGGCCTTTCTTTACACAATGTTTAGGCCTACACTTGAAGATGCTGTTAGCACATTCATTTGATTTGTGATTTTCACCACATCTAGGGAAAGCTTGGTCATTTCTGCATTTGTTGCTCTATGACCAAATTCCTGACATTTATAGCATTGATAGGGCATGCAACAGTCGTATACTTTGCAACGACTATACAGTATACACAATTTGTCACCTCTGTCATAGATAGCCTTTCGTATTTGTGGTGTGAATTTGATGATATATAGTGTTTATATTTGTCATATTTAGCTATCATTTCCTTTTACAATTTTCAGGTCGTCATTTTCAGAAATGAGGTTACCTATCCATGGATTTTTCTTACTACTTTTATTTTTGGTTTAAGGTTACCCTTCTCATTTACTAATATAGCCTATTGCTGATTTCCTGAATCTCCATTTTTGCCTTTTCTAAGTTTTTCCTGTCTGGAAATCTTACAAATAAGTGTCCATCTCTTGTTGTTGTAACCCGTTCAACTGGCGCCGTTATTTTACTCATAATTTGTCTCTTTTCATTTGCTACTGTGCTCTCTTCAATGAGTTTGCGTGTGTTCTTTGTTCAGGCCTCTTGCAGTTATTACAGATGTATAATATGTTGTCACTCCGAAGTGTGGGGGTGTATCTAACCTCGATACCTGAACATTCACAGTGGAACCGTGCATCACACAATTCACAGCAAGTTCCCTCATCATCAACTTCCCCAGAGCAATGTCCGCAGGTTGCTGACTCTCGATTTGGGTTGACTCATCCTTCTCCAGTATTTTACTTAGTGTTCCATCTTTACCCACTTCGATAATTATGAGATAATGTTTGCATGATAGTCTGATCTTCCCTTCACTTGATTTAATTTCTACAAGTATTTATTTTCTCCTTTTCCTTCCTCTTCTTCTATTCACTTTGAACGTCGCGCAAGTCAGGCACTTTTACACAGAGCACTTCACAGGCACGTCCTAACCGCGCGAAAGCGACTGTTTAGGGCGAGATAAACTGAGAAGTTTACCGAGACCATGATAGATTCATCGTATATTATCTATATTTTTATTTTAATCCAGAGGGGCTGGTATACAGACAGCGTCCCGTGGAGCTTCCACCATGTTTAGCAGGATTAATACTCTATTAATCCTGATGTTTAGTACCATCCACTCAGGGATTAACGTGAAAACATAAATAAAAGACGACAGGTTTCTTATTATCTCTGTAATTTTCTCAGATTATCTCACGTGCGCTTCATTACACAGGCCTACACCTTTTTCTATACTGTTTAGCCAAAAATTATTATTATATTAATAAAGGATATCATTATGCGGCCTTCTTCTTCACATTTATCTTATACTTCTCTCGAATGACCTCTCTTAATAACTTTTACCACATTGACTGTGAATAGAAATATAACTAAAAAACGTAACTGGCAAAATTCTCAATCCGAGAAGTTTTGTGGATACTGTCGATAATTATTTTTATCTTGTCACCTTATGTATCTAGATTGTGCGTATTGTATTTGTATATTCCATGTATATGACCCTGAGCCGAAATAAAGCTTATTATTATTATTATTGACTTTAGAGAGAGAGATGCCACTATTAAAATCTTTGGTATTGAACGCATCCTGCTTTGTTTACGTTCAGGTTGCGTCTGTCAGACAGTGATGCGTCTTCGAACGTTTACATCTCTCCTCCTACGCTAATAGTAGGAACTAAGACAGGAACGGCACAAAAGACCTGGTAAATGACCTTGACGTATATTTCCGTATGAAGATGAAGGCTGCCTTGAACACTGACAGGGTACCATGACTGTTAACGGAACTGTCAGAAATTGAATTGTGTCCATTTCGAAGATGTTTTCTAGACTTGCATGATTCACTCTTCTAGAAACCGGCATTTAAATGTATTTTTGATGACGCTTTTATAAGATAGTTTTAACATTTCGAAGACTCTTTGCCGCTACTTAGAAAATAATATTTATAAATTATTAATAATCCAGATAAATAGTCGAAGACTCTTTGCATCTATTTGGAAAATATAAATGATTGATAATCTAGATAAATAGTCGAAGACTCTTTGCCTCTACTTGGAAAATACTTATGATTAATAATCTAGATAAATAGGGGTAGTTTATAGGAGGTGGTGGTCGAGGGTAATCTTTTTCTCACTCGAGATTTTAAGTGAATCGGTTTTACAGTTCAGTGGTTTTGTTTGGGTTATTTATCCAGTTTATTTTCGGATGTGTTTTAGCCTCTGGAGGTTTTAGCCAAAAGCATCTCGGTAAAATTTCGTTTCTGGTGCGAACTCCAGTGCCACGTGAGGGCTACACTTTTGCCGTGTTTAGTACTAGCCCCTGGGAGGTGAAGTGTATTTCGTTGTGTTTAGTACTAGCCCCTGGGGTATCAAATGTATTCCATTATGTTTAGTACTAGGCCCTGGGGGTAAAATGTATTTTGTTGTGTTTAGTACTAGCCCCTGGGGGGTCAAATGCATTTGGGTAATTCTAAGCCAGCTGTCCGCGCTGAGCTAGACTATGGCAGTTGACGTTTTTCTATGTCATTTTACTTGCTTTACAAGAATTTAAAGTAATATTTTGTCGGCCGGCTGTAACTAAACTGTATTGACCTTTGAAAACTACACGACTCGAATTACCTAACGCAGGGTAGGTCTAAGCCAGCATTCCGTGGCGAGCCCACTACCCCCCTCCATAGCTGGTACGGCAAAATTGTAACCAGTAATCACCCCTACGGTACATTAGGTTGATATTTTTAGGGGTGTTTACTGGTTACAATTTTGCCGTTTTAGCTATGGAGGCAGTGGGGGGCTCGCCGCGGAATGCCGGCTTAGATCTACACTGTCGGTAGTGTAGTCTTCAAAGGTCAATTGCAGTTTAGTTACAGCGGGCCGACAAAATATTACTATAAATTCCTGTAAAGCAAGTAAAATAACATAGGAAAACGTCAATTGCCATAGTCTAGCTCACCGTGGACAGCCGGCTTAGAATTACTGCATTTTGTTGTGTTTAGGTCTAGCCCTTGGGGGGTCAGATGTATTTTGTCGTGTTTAGTACCAGCCCCTGGGGAGGGTCAAATGTATTTCGCCATGTTTAGTTGGGGGGTCAAATGTATTTCATTGTGTTTAGTACTAGCCCCAGGGGGATCAAATGTCCCTAAGTGCATTATGCAAAATTGAAACTTAGAAGTAATCATCAATTATTTACATATATTTTATTTTTTATTGTGATAAACATTAGTTGTTCGGACACGATATATAAACCATCGGTCCTTTACATTAGGCATTATTTTCAGCGAAGCTGGAAACGGCCGTTGAACTTTTGAACAAGGTGGTTGGGCAGTCAACTACCGTCCGGTAGGTGGGAGTCCTGCCTTCCCGGAGGTAAACATTCCAATTTGCTTTTGGCCATCTTGTGACGTAGATGTGTTTCTCACTCTCTGCTTTCCCGTTGGGATCTTTTCTTTTTCCTTGCCAGTGGTTGCTTTGTGTGTTTGTTCTCAATATGCAATCCCATGAAGGAAATAAAGCTTGTAAGCACGCCTTCTCCCAGCGTGTGTGTCCTGGGGTTGGCGGGAAGAAGTGCTGTAGCATTAGGTCTAATGTTGATGTGGACCCGCACACCCTTTGTCCTCTTGCAGGGGGCGTGTGTTCACAGTTATCTACTTGTGCCGAGTGTTGCCCCTGGTCGGCTGAGCAGTGGGTGAAGTTTGAGAGGAGGAAACAGTACCGGAGGAAGCCTTCCAAGGCGTCTTCTGAGGGTTATATGCCCCTGATGACTCCCCTGGTGACTAACCCTTTGGGATCATTTCTCGTAGCAAACTTCCCCTTCTGGCTGCCTCTGCTTTGGGAGAGGACTCCACTACGTCTTCTTTGCTCGCTTTGTTGGGCGTAGAATGATGGGGGTGGTGAACGATCAGGACAACCTCTTCTCAGGGGCCTCTCCTTGCTTCCGGGGGAAATTACCCCCGCCCCTGGAGCGAGTAGAGACTCCCTCCATTGACCCAACTTTTTCTTTAGGTTTGGCAGTAGAGGCCTCTCTCGGGTGGCAGGCTACGGACCTGACTTCTGCCTGGCTCCACCTGGGTCTCCCTGGAGTCCCATCATTGGAGGGTCTCCTTGCCCATTAGACTGGCACTCTGGTCTTAACCCACGCTATGGCTACTGCTACCACTAGCACTGTGACTATGACAGCTTTTGCCAAGATGCTGGTGACTGTCTTGCCTCCAGGTGACTGCCATGCTGGCATCCCAGCACGCAGTGCCTCTGCCTCCTGGTTTCTCTGAGCCCAGCTGTCCCAGCCAGGACCCTCCATGATGGTGACTTCTTCTGTGTCTCATCTTATGATTCCTGCTCCTGCTGTTCCTGGCTTTGCTGGTTCCCGGGCTATCCTGGCTGCTCTACCTGCCCTGGCTATCCCGATCGTGGCTCCTGTCTTACTTGGCTCTCGGCCTATCCTGGCTCCTCCAACTGCCTAGCCTGTTCCGGTCGCCCCAGTCGCTGCTCCTGGCTTTCCTGGCCCCGGGCTGCCACTGCCTCCACTGTTGATGAATCTGCTGCCCAGGTTGCTCCCGCTACCCTGGCCACCCTGGCTACTCCTGTGACATCTGCTGCTCCCTCCTGGATGGGGGACTTGACCGCCATCCTGAAGAAGTTGACGAAGACGAAGTCAAAGAACAGGTCTAGGAAGGTGTCGTCTCCGTCTTCATCGTCTTCATCTTCGTCATTGTCATCATCTGCTACCTCCTCCCCTTCTTCTCCCGAGGCTCATCGGTCGAAGAAGAAGAAGGCCACCTCTCTCCCCAAAGAAATCCCGTTCTGGGACTTCTAAGGGACTGCCTCCTTCCACAGGGGAAGCAGTGGGATGTCTCGTTGCCTCTTCCTGTGGGCGTGCAAACCTCGGTCTTCACACCCATTGCCGTGCCTAAGAAGTCGGCTTTGAAGGCTGGCACTGTGTCAGGCGCTTGTTCACGAGCAGCTCTGAATACCCAGGCCTCTAAGGAGACTCAGGTATCCTGAGCCAGTACCTGAGGGTCCACTCTCCGTACCGATTTGGGCGCAGGACGAGTGGAGCCAAGACATTTAGGTGTCTTGGCTCCGCCTGCTGGCACTGCCTCCAGTGCCAAGCCAGGTTCCCAGGTAGGTGCTTCGGTCTTGATAGAGTCCGAGCATCCAGCGAGACAGAGAGGAGGTCCCCTGTACAGTTTTCTTGCAAGGTTCCAGCCACGAAGAAGACTGGGGCCCGTCAAGAGGACAGCGCAAGTTCTCATCAGCCAGCCGCGCATTCGACTCCACCCAATCCTTGCTTATGTTCGCATGATCGCCCTGGCTCAGTAAAGTCGAGCGCCCAGCTCGGCTTGTGTGAACTGCTACGCTCTCCTCAGGACAGCACTGCGCCAAGGCGAAGGCACTCTCCTAGGGACTGCCTTGGACCCTTTCCCTGTTTGCAGTTCTGCTGAGGTACATAGGTACATAGAGAAGAGGTGATTCTACCTTCTCGGTTGCATGCACAATCCCGGGATTCTAAGCATTACCAACAGGTCACAACTTTACGATACTGCTGGGATATCGTGTAGGCACTTTGAGTGTTCATGGTTCATCTAAGACTCCTGATATGCATGTGTGTTGTATGCTTAGCCTTTACTAATTTGGTTTCAAGCTGGTTGAGTTACAAGTCAGCCCCAGTTCATGATTCAGCAATTGGTACCACCTGAGCCAATCATTCATACCTATGGTCCAGAGAGCACTCATCATACTTTTGGGAATCCATTTGGACATGAGGGCCTTCTCCTAGAACCCCTTTAGGATGAGTTGGAACAGTTTTTTCAAGAGGTGTTGGGCTTATTTGTGAGTTTAATGATCACTGGGAAGCAATCATTGTTCCTTTATCAGACCATCCCATTGATGGAGTGTACTCGGGGTGGTTCTCCAATGTTTTCATAGAGTGAGAGTGCAGATACATCTCACTCTGGTTCAGGGCCTTATCAAACTTGTGTTAGTATGCTATACCATATAGGAAGTTTAAGGAGTCATTGGTCTCTGCTCATTATTATGACTAGGAACATAGCATGTCCAGGTTGAGATTCAACTTTCCAGTCAGTTGGAAGACTATCCTCCCTCCTAAGGAGTAAGTCTTATATGCAAACCTCCGTCTTACATAATTCCACCTCATCCACTCCGCATTGCTGAGCCTTTTCTCAGGTAGTCAGGCCGAATGGTATGGACCTCACTGCCTTGGTAGAGGTTTCCATGCTCTTAAGGCAATCTTAGCAGTCTTGCCCACTCCATGAACCCAGACCTTGGGAGGGGTATATGATGCTAGTGCTCTGTAGCCTCATCCAGATGCCTAAGTTGGGCTTTGGACTGGGATGTCACTCTCAAGACTATCCTCCTGCTATCTTTACCTTTTTCGTGGCAAAAACTCATAACTGTCAGTCCTTGACAAGAGATTCGAGAATTCTTGGTTCCCTTCAGTCCTGCAGATGATAATTGTTATAAGATGTTGATGTGTTCAGTGAGACGTATGGTTTACCACCATCATAGGACTTGACATCTTAGGCCGGAGTGTCACTGATTGTTCATCAATACTTGTAGGAACAAGAGGAAAGTACCCCAGAACACCATATTGGTTTGGGTTTGGGAGGTCATTCAGCAGGCAAAAGAGAGTCATTGGGCAAGGGCTCTAGAAATAAAAGCAAGGGGCATTGCAGTCTTGGGTGTTCAAGAACTTCTTGGTGTCACAGTTATTGAGGAAAGGTGTTTGGCACTGCTAGAGCACCTTTACCTCCTCTTACCTCAAGGGTGTCACCCACAAGTTTCTGGATGCTCTTTCCTTAGGACTTGGGGTGGCTGCTGAACAAAAAGTGTAATCATTGTTCCATGCAGAACCCCTTCAGCAGAGTCGGGATGGAGATTGTTTGGCTGTTTGTGTGTGCAGTGATCCCGGGGAAGTAACAACTACCCATATTGTCAAACTCTTCTCGTTGATGGATTGTACCACAAGGTTCACTTAGGTGATGAGGCAGTTGCTCCAACAGCTGTGGTTGCTGCTTGCTAGTGGTGTTTCGGAGCAGGTGCTATCCCTTCTCTGGTGGGAGATGCCCCAGGAATATCAACCACACTGCCTTCAACATCAGCAACAGACCTCTCCTTGAGCTAGGTGCACTGAAAGAAAGTGCAAATGTTATACCTTCTCCCCCTTGTTGTTGAGCTCTTCCTTATCCTCCTTCTTCATCTTCCTCCGGAAGGAAAAAGAAGTCCAAGAAGACCTCTCATAAGAAGTCTTTTAAGACTAATAGAAAGTGCCCTGCCCTGGCTTGGAGAGGTGATGGTGTGCGATCACCCCTTGGTGTTCTGCCCACCATAGGTAGGGTTGACATGGGTCTCTGAGTGTGCTCGGAGCTTTCTTGGACGTGAGGACTGCTCGTGACTCTTCCTCCTCCCGTGTTTCACCCAAATTACATGGTAGAGGCTCAGTGTATGGACAGTTTCCAGATCGTACATGCACACACACAGGGGGTTCATGTGTGATGGATCATCACTGTATGGTACCCTCAGTTAGTGGGATGACCATACTGCATGTTGGTTTATTCGTGATTCACCACAGGCTCCAGAGTTACATTTGCATGATAGCGCTTGTGCCCATTCTCCTTTGGCCATTACTAGTTTGGCATTAACTGAATAAAGGGAGCTCCATGGGTTGGATGGTTATTACTTGGAATCCTGTTCCACGCACTGTTTATCCTTTGCTCAGCGTTACTGATCGTGTGCCTTTGCCCTGTGAGTGGGCACTAGAAAACTGGTGCACCTTCATCTCTTGAGGGAGAGGACCCAGGAAGTACCTCAGCTGTGTCTGCAATGGGATTATCTGCCGGTGCTTTAGGCTGGCAATGGTCCCACAGGCATTCACCTTTGTTAACTTGGGCCCTTTGCATGGTATATGCTTTCATTGTTAATTAGAATTCCCACTCCCCCACAAAGCTACCAACCCCAAACCACAGTTCCTCAAGAAGGATGCACCAATGCTTTTGTAGTGTGTGGGTGTGTGTATGTTTGGTTTCCATCGTATTCATTCAGTTGGATAATATTAATGGGAAGTTTTACTTGGTCACTTGTTGGTTGTTAAGTGTATGGTGTTAGCCAGACTAGGCAACTCCTTAGGTACTGATTAGGTATTTAGGTTCAAACTTCTAGTATTGTCAGTGTTGCAGGGTTGGAAGCATCCTTATCTCTTACTTAGAAGTCCTGAGCTCAATCTCAGTGTAAGGTAGAAATTTAATAAGTAATAATAATAATAATAATAAATTTTGAGGTGAAACTTACCCTCTATCAGTAGCTTTATCTGCGGCTACTTGGCACAGGTAGCCGCAGATAAAGCCAATGATAGAGGGTAAGTACCTAAAAATTGATTTTATCATAAGAAAATCTTAATAACAATGATGATAATAGTAAAACTGATGTTTCAGGAATAAGAAATTCTCGATTGTTCAAAATAATGAATTTTGCCAAGGTTTTTACTGATAGATTCTTCGAACCGTATAACATTTTACTGTTTTATTCGTCCTATTTTGATTGCTACCGTTATGATGAATATCATGAAAGAACAAATACAGTACAGTCATTTGAGTATCATCGAATTTTATTTGTTAATATTAAGTTCCACTATTTACAATAACTGTCTGTTCTTTATTTCAGGTTAGAAATGGATTAAGTGCTCCAGTTTGTAGTGAGATGGAAATAATGGTATGGGCAGCTTAGTTTTCTCATTGTTGAAGCTTTTGTGCCAAAAGGAATCAGACAGCCATCTAGGTGCCATCATGTTACTGTTTTTATAATCAGTCAGCAAGCTTTAATGATCTGCATATTTATCATGATGTATTTATTTTAGAATATTGCGTTAGCTTATTTGAGTAAGTTAAGGCCTTTTGCTATGGATGAATTTCCTAAATTGAACCTCACTGAAACGACAAAGAATGATATACGTACCAAATCTTAAGTTTAGAAGTGATTGTGAAATATTTTTCCCTTTTTGTCCAAAGATTAGAGCTTTTGAAATACTGTTCGGTGCTGCATAATACACATGTAATTTTATATCCTAGCTTTAACTTTGTTATATTAGAACACAAATATGTAGAGTATCTTATACTCTTGTACTAATAAATAGCACAGAGTTTATGTTTTCTTTGGGACATCATTCATAAAGTAGAAAATTGATATGGAGTAACTACTTGCAAGGAAATATTACGGCTTTGTCAACCATTTAAAAATCTTTTACTGTCATTCCTCATTCTCAGAAAGCATTTTCGACTTGAATAACTATATATTGCATGGTCATAGTTTGAACTGGGTTATGGATTTTAACTGCAAGATTCAAATTCAGTTACTTGTGCTGTAGACACCTAATGGCTTGTGGTAATATAATGCTTTTTAGGGAAGGTTCAGAATATAGACACAAAGTAGTGACAACTTAGAAGCACTTGAATGATAGAGGGTAGGTCATCAAAAAACATGAAAATGGATATGATGTAAAATGTGATAAGTGTCAGTTTACCTCTAATAGTAGTGAATAACTTCTGCAGCTTAGGAATACTTGTGGCTATTAGTGTTATAAAGTCCACTACAGTATACATGTGCATAAAGTGAAAAATCTAAAGGCTCAGAAGAAAAAGATTCATTATAAACTAATGTATTCTTGCAGTACTTGTGGATTGGTATTTTATAAATATAATTTGTTTCAGCATCACATCAAAAGTCACATGTCATCAAATACTGAAGGAGAGTTATGTGATGGCTTTAAGCAAACATACATCACTGAGAATTCTGAGGAAAAGGTGGATGATGAAATCGAAGAGATAGACGTCACTGATGACAGAAAAGATAATGATTACAAAGAAACTGCAATCACTGGCAGCTCTGAGGGAAAATTACATAAAGAGAGTGAAGAGACAAATGACATAGATATTTTGTCTTTTGATATTCGGAAGTCAAAGAATCCGCCTGAAAAATCAGAAAATGCCACTCACCATGTGTCATCGGAGTCTTTCCTAAATTTGCTTGAAGAAGATTTAATTATAACCGGCAACAAGGAACGACCTTACATGTGCCGCAAATGTAAAAAGAACATCAGGCATTTGTTGAATTTTAAGAGTCACATGAAGGTTCACACTTTAGCAAAGAAATACTCGTGTCCTGTTTGCAACAAAACTTTCCCTTATGACTGTAAACTCAAAAAGCATATGATGAGGCATTCTGCAACAAAAACACACATTTGCAAGGTTTGTGAAAAGGCTTTCCTGTATCGTAAAGAACTTGCAAAGCACATGAGAAACCATTCTTGTAAGAAAGATAATGTGAATGCCGGAATATCTAGCCATCCACCCAAGCACAAGACTACACTGAGCATTAAAGGATTGTGTAGACAGAACAATGCTTTGAAAAGAAAGAAAGAGAATCCTCAAGATTCTCTCTTAGGTTCATGTAATGTAGTTAGCATATTAAGAAACCATGATTACAATACAGAGTCCAACTTACATTTTAATGGAATGGAAAATGGCATTCCAACCTTAAGCTTAGGCAAAAAGTGTTCAAAACCTGAAGAACATGATTCTCTTAAAGATAATCTTAAACTTGAAATGAGAGCAAACCCTGAAGAAAATACCTTGCGTACAGTAGAAAGTGATAAATGGACCCGGAATAAAAAGCTGCTGTGTGAGCAAGAAAAAGAAGCTGAGAGTGTTACTCTAAAGCAAGAGTATCCAGACGTAGAGGTCTCAAGGGAGTTTTATGTTAAAGAGGTGGATATTGAAAAACAAGAATCCTCAGGGGGCCCGTGTACAGAACGAGGTAACTTCAAGGAAGAACAGGAGATGGATTCTGATGCTAACTGTGATGAAAAGGGTGTACCATATTTAAATTTTATAAATGAACTGATTATAGTTGATGAGTTAGTTACTGATGAAATATATGAAAATGCTACTGATCCATTAATGTAAACCATTAGTATAAATGTTGTTACAGTATATAAAAGGGAGTACAGTTATGAAAGAATGGCTTGCATTTCGACTGCATGCACCTCTTGTTATAGTTGCACTAAAGTCAAGGAAATGTTGCTTACTTGATCAGGAAGCATTTTGTCAACCTGTCTCAATATTTTTGTACATAAGGGTGGATTTTTTGTGTTTGCATGTACAGGCAGTCCCCGGTTACTGGTGGGGGTTTCGTTGCCGATGGTGTGATGATAACTGAAAATCACCGATAACCGGAAATCGATGAATAAGTGGGGACCAGCACCTCTGTTAGGTGGGTATCAGCACCGATCTTTGGTTACCGGCACTTATTGGCACTGAAAATCCAGTTAGCGTTGCCGAAAATTCAGTTGTCATCGCTAGACAAGTGCCGTAAAACCGGATCGCCGATAACCGAGGCCACCGATAACTGAGGCCACCGATAACGGGGGCCTGCCTGTATTGTAAGTTATGAGAAGACAGTATTTATGAGTTATCTTTTTGTGACCTACATTATTTTCAAAAGTTGATAGCACTTCAGGTTGATGATTACTGTATTTGTATTGAAAAAGTTCAGGCTCATTTAAGTTCATTAATGGATGTCAGGCTCATTCTTGGCTTGCTTTGGCATTAAGGCTTATGAAAACTGGTTTGTTCCTACACGATATACAAACCTTCAGTCCTTTACAATAGGAATTTACTTCAGCGCAGCTGGACCACGGCCCTTTAACTTTAAACACGGTGATGAAGTACGTAGTTAACTACCAAATAGTGGTGGGAGTCCCGTCCACCCAGTCGGTATACACTCACTCTGCTTTTGGACATTGGTGAGGAAGGATGTGTGCTTCTTCCTCTCTGCCGATTGACATTGTTTACATTTTTTTAACTTTGTTCATATTGTTGATATATGGTTATAATGTGTTAAAATATACGCAAATACAACTCCTTGTTTTTCTCTTGAGTTTATGCTTTCAGTATTCCAATATAGTGATTCATGCTCATATTTGTAACCCTACGACTTTTATTAGCCGATGATGTGTCACACTGGTTTTAATGTTGCTAAGGCAGTGGGCTTTAAACTAGTTTTTTTTACCTCGCCTACGTGTTTAGCTCTTGATGTACGTTCTCTCGGTGAGAATTTTATTCTCTCAGGGAGAATTTTATTTCTTTGCATTGCGAAAGTTTATTTTGCTAAAAATTCTTTGACATATGTAACGTTTAGTATTTTCAGATGTAGAGCTCAGTCCTGGGAGTAAGGGTTCTCTCGCTGGCAGTACTTCCAATATTGCCCTGTATGTTTCCGATTGCTCTTTTTCTGATGCTACGGGAATGAAGCAGCTGTTGCATGGGTTCTCACCGAACCTATAGCTCAACTCGGAGATGATGTAAGGGTCCCAGGGCAGCAGTAGCTTTGCAGTAGAAGTTGAAGAGGGAATCGATTCCTCATTGTCATCTTTGTGCCCTCCCATGTCTTTGGACTCGGGAACTGTGTCGCGGGTCTCCCCGAGACCCTGCAACAAGGGAGCACCAGGTGTGCGGGTCTTCTCAGATACGACAAGTTGAAGAGGTAACCCGTGTCACTCATACTGGCTCCAGGAAATTTTTCTTGGACTAATATGTACCTCTGCCTGTGTTTCTTCAGACACTTGGGTCGTCCTGTAAGCAACTCAGAAGCTTGATTGCGCAATCATCTTAGGAGAATCGTGTCACTCCGGGTACTTGGGTTTCTTCAAAACCTCGAGTTACCTTCACCAGATTCAGGGAGTTACCTCCACGTACTGGTATACCCTTCTGCCCGAGTTTCTTTACTCACTCGAGGAGAGGGAGCAACTGGCGAGTGATTCACTCATGACTTGGGAGCTCCAGGTGTGCGAGTCTCGAGTGCTCGGCTCTGGCCAGCCTGCGATTGTGTTTCTTGAAACCCCAAGTTACCCTCACTAGTATCGTGGGGTTACCTCCATGGACTGGTATGTCCTTCTGCTCGAGTTTCCTCAGACACTCGAGTAGCTGCTCCAGCTGTTCCTGCTGCCCCGGCTGCTCCTGTGGTTCCTACTGCTCCCTTCTGGATGGGATAAACTGACTGCCATCCTGAAGATGATGTTGAAGAAGAAATCGAAGAAGAGGGGTCGTAAGGTGTTGTCGCCATTGCCTTCATCTTTGTCTTCAACCTCGTCATCTGCTGCCTCCTCCTCTTCTCCTTCTCCTAAGAAGACCTGTCATGGGACTTCTAAGGGCCTGTCCCTATCCACAGAGAAATCAGTGGGATCTCTTGTTGGCTCTTCCTGGCCCTAGGGCTCGGGGATCGATTTGCATACCCCACCGGGGTCTTGCGCCTAGGGAGCTTAGAGTGTGCAGCCTCCCAAGGCATACGCACTCGAAACCAGTTTGAAGAAGTCCGCTTCTAAGACTGGTCCTGTGCTTGTCCATTCCTGAGTTTCTCTGGACACTTGAGAGGAGACCACTCCCATTGATCATTCAGTACGAGATTCAGGAATGTTGGGTGCTCAACAGAGTCGAGTCACGCCGAGTGCTTGGGATTCTGCGGAATCTCGAGCACCTCAAACCAGCACTGGCGAGTCCTCTCCCCGCTCTGGTTTAGGCACAGAGCGAGATAAAGTGCTGAAACATGCAGGTGTTTCAACACTTCCTGCGAGTACTGTACCGCTTCGAGTGCTCAGTCAGGTTCCCAACCCGGTGCTTTGGACTCGAGGGTCCGAGCACTCAGAGATGCAGGAAGAAGGTTCCCTGTTTAGTCTTCTTCAGCTCCTACCTGTACTTCTTCAAGTTCTAGGCCAGGTTCCTGACCAGGTGCTTCTGTCTTGAGGGTTTGAGCACTTGGAGATGTCTTGAGGGTTTGAGTACTTGGAGATGTAATGAGGAGGTCCCCTACTCAGTCTTCTCTGAAGGAGGCTTCGGCCTTGAAGAAGACTGGGGCACTTTGTAAGGTGCAGACATAGTTCCCTTTAGGATATGTATTTCTGAATACTGTACATATCAGTCTTCTTCTGGGAGGAGGAGACAACTTCTCTACTTGGCGGGACTTGACAGTCTAGTGCAAGTTTGAGAAACGCCTTCACACTTGAGCAGAACACTTAGTGTCCTGTCATGCTGATATTTCAGTCTCAATCCCATATCGGCATGTTCAGAGAAGAGTTCGGTAATTCCTGTTACTAAGTAATAGACAGATCAACAGTAACAAGATGTCCTCGTTCACCTGTCGCCCTTGGGGAACTGGGCCTTCAGGAATGGCCTTCCCTTTGTTCCCATCAGTGGAGATTTCAGAAATTCTTGTCTCCAATAGGGGACTCCCTATTCCTTTCCATTCCTTCAGGAAGAAAATGAATTAAGGATTCTTGTCTCTGACAAGGGACTCCCTATTCCTTACCATTTCTTTGGGAAGGGAAGGAATTGGGAACTAGTCTGGTGATTAGATGACAGGAACTTTGTTGGAGTGTCTCTGCACACTCCTCTTCCCGCCATGCCCTTGTTCGCAGGTACATCGACCGATCGAGAACTCACTCACCTGGAAGACTTGCTTCTTTCAGGTGAGCAGAACCAGTACGGCAAACATCTCTACACCAATTTTTGAAACTCAGGACAGTTTACTTAGCTCTTCCAGAGTTTCAGGATCTTGGTAAACTTTCCTGCTGTGCAGATGAGTGTCAGTACCCCTTCGCTGCAAGAGTAACTTCTGTCAACAAAAATGGTGGGGGACAAGTGTCCCTCCAACTCTACAGGTTGATGATGCAAGTATACGAGTGGGCGGCTGCACACTCAGTACAGCTATTACCCAGGTACATCCCGGGGCTTTGGAAAGTAACGGCAGTCAAGCTCATTGCCAATGTCAGGTGAGGATTTGCCCCTCTCCCCCAGACATTATGAAGATTTCCAAACCTTTGGAGCCTCCCAGCGATAATAATCAACAGAAGCTTCAGTGTACTATTCAATCGTCCCACTTCCATGGTTGTCAGTACAGTAGTAACATCTCCCAACCCACGGAACAATCTTCAAGTCTCGGAAGAGGCAAGAGATCTCTCAGTTGCTACTTCCTGTCTACTGATGTGGGAATCATGGTACAGGGCTGTTCAGAACCCCGTGCCGTGAGAGCAACAGAGGCACAGGTCTCCATGGACACCCTGCCTCTGACACTGGTCCCGGAAGTCCTCTTCCCGGGCCAGTAAAGAACCTTCCACCAGCACATGGGGGTCCTCGGATCCCCGTGTATTGGTAGCAACTGTTGTATGGGGTTCCCCGGAACCTCGTGTCACAGGTTCTTTGGGTGCACAGATTCTGTGGATACGCATGTCACCAGAGATGCATGGTTCTCCTAGATACCTGTGTTGCCAGAGGTACACGGGGCTCCAATATGACCCCCATGTCATCATTTTCGGCCTTGGGAATCTTTTCCCCGGGCAGGGTCCCACAGACTCCCGTGACACTAGCAAGGTCCCTGGTCTATGGACCCAGGCCCGACGTACAAGAGAGAGTGAGGGTCCAGTGCTCAAGTGTGGCCTCACTCCCGGCACGTTCTTGCATAGAAACAGTGCTAGGGTCCCAGATAGGTGACGCAAGACTATAGGCAAGCTCACCTGGGAAGGAGGTCTCCCATTTAATCTTCTTGTCTGTTGAGATCAAGGCCTCCAACCAGACTATGGCATTCGAAGAGATGAGTTTCTCTCACGCTCGAGTTTGTCCCGAGTCTTGTAGCAAGACTTTCGAGTCACTCAGTCCCATTTCAAACTGGTTAGTAGTATTTGAACAGGATACTAGTTTCCAGTTAGAGTACCTTGGTATTGTCTTCAAGAGGACTTGGCATCTCAAGCCTGAGCGTTGATGACTCTTCTTTAGTACTTTTTCGACTATGAAAGAAGTGTTCAAACACGTTTTCTTTCTAGCCTCATAAGGCTACTGAACGAGCGTTCTTGAGGGCCAACAAGGGGCCAGGAGTTCGTTCTGAGTACCTCACGAGGATAGGGACTTTGGTCCATCCCTTGCAACCTGGAAGAACATGTCGGTTTTTCAGGTATTAAGACAGAAAGTGGCGTAGGCTGTCCACTCTCATATCTTTCTACCTTCAGGATGTTGCCCACGGGTCTTTGGACTTCTTTTTCCCAAGTCCTGTGGTGGCTGCTCAACAAGTGTAGCTCGCCCAGATCCCATTGCAGACGGTTTGCATCTCGCCTAAGGTGTTCAGCGGCAAAGAGTGAACGTTGGGGTGGGGGGACTGACTCCCTCCCTTTTCTCTTTTTCTCTCCTCTCTCATAGAGAAAGTTGATTTGCCATCTGTCACTTACTGGTAAGGCAGGTCGTGCAGGTGAGTCTACATAACTGAGCACCCTGTCTATAATCTTAGTTAGATTAATAGTTGCAAGTCCTCCCCTCTCTCTAGCAAGGGGAGAGAGGGACTGACGATAAAAGAAACCCATTGGTTAATCCTAGTTTTACTCTCTCTGACACTGTGGCTTCATCCAAGCCTTTTTCGAAGCAATGTTGCTCTGCACACATTAATTCGAAAGGTCCAGAAGTCTGATAATTGAACACAGTCATTCACATTTCTGTTCAGTTCATGAGAGGCTGGTCTCCTTCCTTTGCTCTTACATGACCAGGAAGGAGGCCCAGGTGAAGCGAACTCCAGTCAGTTCAGAAGCTTACTCAGAATCCTCCCTCCAAGAAGTAGGTCTTGCTATTGTAAAGGACCGATGGTTTGTATATCGTGTAGGAACAAATCACAAATTTTGAAAGTAATTTGTATTTTTCCTAACTATACAAACCTGAGGTCCTTTATGGTTTATGCCCACCTCAGCCACCCCTCATTCTGTTTCTTGGGCCAAAAGGTAACAACGTACTTCATCACCGTGTTTAAAGTTAAAACAGTTCCAGCTGCGTTGAAGTAAATTCCTCTTGTTAAGGACCTCAGGTTTGTATAGTTAAGAAAAATACAAATTACTTTCAAAATTTGTGATATTCATACTTTGAAATACTCTAACAAAATTGTTTTAAGACAAGTATTTCAAAGATCATGGTGCTATATTGTAATTCAGATTATTGTGAAGTATACAGATTTCTTTTTGTGACAAGTTATTTGCTTTTATACAAGATGTCACTTGTAAAAAAATATGCACAACTCTTATCTTTTTTATCACTGTAAGCTTAATTGTGGTAAACTTTGATAAGTCCTTTAGAGTAATTCAGCTGTTTTTCTCTACTAAGTAATACATAATGAGGAAAACTTTTAGATTTACTGTGGTGCAAAGTACAGTATGTACAATAAGACAAGTTCAATAGAATGCCATTTTGGTACCAGTGGACAATGCCCACATCATGATGTAGATATGCTATTATACTATTTATTATTGTGTTGGTGTTGCATGTACTGTACAGTACACTATTGCAGTATATTATTGAATAAAAATATTGTATCACAGTAGTACACCAAAGCAGTTTTTTTATTGTATTCTAGTCAACTTTGTAAGAACTAGTCTCTTATTATATATTATTTATTATTATTGTATTTCTTAGAGATGGTTATAAACTGTCTAGACTGCCATAAGATGTGCATCAAACACTTTCATTCAGATACAAATACTATACCAGGACTTTCATGTACTTATAATCAGTTGGCCGTGAAAGCCAATCCTCTGGTCATTTTGGTGAATAATGTTTTTATTTGTAAAAGTACCTTTTGCTGTAAAATGTACCTGAAATGTGCTGGTTCATATTGTTGATTAGGAATCATTATCAAGTTTGGTTTCTAAAGTACATCGCTTAAGTTTCTATTAGATCTGTTTAGTGAACTGTATTACAATACAGTATTAAGAATTTCAGTCAAACTTATGTGGAATCAAGTACCAAGAGCTTTTTGTTCTTATGTGATATGCAAACCATCGGTCCTTTACATAAGGAATTAATTACAGCAGAGCTGGAAACGGCCGTTGAACTTTCAAACAAAGTGGTTAGGCAGTTAACTACTGTCCAGGAGGTGGGAGGCCTGCCTGCCCAGATGTAAACATTCCAATTTGCTTTCGGCCGTCGTGCTATGCAGACGTGTGTTCCTTCACTCTCTGCCCCAATAGTCGTTGAGCTGTTTTTTCCCGGTTGAATCTTTCTTTGTCGTTGCTTGTGTTTATATGTGTGTTTGTGTATTTTGATATCATGCAAACCCACGAATCTGACAAGCCTGTTCATAAAGCTGCCTTCCCTCAGGGTGTGTCATGGGGTTGGCGGCAAGAAGTGTGGTAATTTCTGCTCTTATGTTGATGTTGATCCTCACCCCTCTGTACCTCCTGCAGGCGATGTGATTGTTCTTGTGGCTCTGCTTGTGCTGGGTGTTGCTCCTGGTCGGCTGAGCAATGGGCAAAGTTTGAAGGGAGGAAACAGTATCGGAGGAAGGCTGCCAGGGCCATCATCTGAGGGATATACACCTCCAACTACGCCCTTGGTGGCCAACCCCTCTTCCTCGTTTCTCTCTCCCTGCAATCTTCCCCTTCTGGCTGTCTCTCCTTTGGGAGAGAACTCTCCTTCGTCTTCTTTGCTCGCTTCGTCGAGCATGGAATGGCGGGGGCGGGTGGGTGATCAGGACAACCTCCTCTCGGGGGCCTCCCCTCGCTCCAGGGGGGGTAATTTTTCCCCTCGGAGCGAGAGGAATCTCCCACCGCTAATCCAACTTTTGCTCCTTCAGGTATGGTGGTCGAGCATCTCCTTGGTGAGCAGGCAACAGATTTGAATGCAGCTTGGCTCTTCTTGGGGCTTTGGGCCCTCCATCCCTGCAGGGTCTCCTGTCTCACCTGGTGAGCTCTCCGGTGGTGACCCACTCTGCTCCAACTGCGACCACTACCATGGTGATGATGACAATGTTCATGAAGATGCCTGTGACTGTCTCCACACACTTCCCAACTCAAATGGCTTTTGTCCTGGCAACCCCAGCACGCGGTGCCCCTGCCTCCGATAATTGCTGTGGCCCTGCCTTCCCATGCTATGCTATCAATGATGGTCACCTCGTCTGTGCCCTATATGATGGTTCCTGCTGCTCCTGTGATCTCTGCTGTTTGGGCTGCTGTTGCTGCTCTGCTTGCCCTGGCTGTCCGGGCCGCTCCCATTGCTGCTCCTGCTGTTGCCGATGCTCCTGCCACCCAGGCTGCTCCTGCCACTCCTATTGCCCTGGCTGGCCTGGCTGCCATCCTGAAGAAATGATGAAGTTGAGGAAAAGGTCCCGTAAGGTGTCATCATCGTCGTCTTCATCAACTTCGTCTTCGTCTTTGTCGTCTGCTGCCACTTCACTTCGTCTTTGTCTTTGTCATCTGCTGCCTCCTCCCCTTCCTCTTCCGAGGCTTGTCGGCTGACGAAGAGGAAGGCTGCCTCCCCCCAAAGAAGTCCTGCCATGTGGCTTCTAAGGAACTGCCTCCCTCCACAGGGGAAGCAGTAGGATCTCTCATTGGGACTTCCTGGCCTTTGGGCTCAGGAACCGAATCGCTTACCTCACCAGGGTCTTGTGTTTCGGGAGTCTCGGGCACACAGACCTTAGTTTGCACTTCCATTACCAGTCCTAAGAAGTCCGCTTCTAAGGCTGGTGCTGTGTCTGATGCTTGACATAGTCAAGCCACTCCGATTGTTTGAGTCTCTAAGGAGTCTCGAGCATCCCGAACCGGTGCCAGAGAGACCTCTAACCATCCCGGTTCAGGCACAGGGTGAGAGAAAGAGCTGAGACATGCAGGTGTCTTGGTTCTTCCTACTGGCACTACCACTAGTTAAGTATTCCTTAGTTTAACCAGACCACTGAGCTGATTAACAGCTCAGGGCTGGCCCAAGGATTAGTGAACCAATTGGTTACTAGCAATGGGACCTACAACTTACTGTTCCCAACCTGGTGTCTATCACCAGAAATCCTGAGGCTGGTTGGAGAATCGAACACAGGACCAACAGAGTGCTAGCTGAAACGATACCTACCGTCCAATGAGGAACCAGTGCTGTTCTTCCTGGTGTCTCGGTCCTGAGATTCCGAACAACTTGAGAGACAGAGAGGAGACTTCTCGCAAGATTCCGGCCTTGAAGAAGACTGGGGCACGTCAAGAGGATGGCGCAAGTTCTCGCCAGCCAGCCGTGTGTTCGACCCCACCCAGCCCCCGATTGCATTTGCACGATTGGCTCGGCTCAGCTTGTGCTCTCCTTGGGACGGCGCTTCACCAAGGCATAGGCCCTCTCCTGGACCCGGGTTGCCATCATCATTGCAGGTTGATGACTGCGCACGGCCTGCCCTTCCTGCTGGTTCTGCTGGCATGTCAGGTGGGAGTGCCCAATCCTCCTCACCTTTTCCCTCAACCTCCTGGGGTTGTACTGGGAGGCGTGAGACAGACAGGAAGAACTCTGGAGAGTCCTCTCCTCAGAGTTCGGCTATGAAGGCCTATGTTCCTGGCTTGGTCCTCGGATCGACTCAGTTGTACGCCCGAGTAGTTCTGGTTGGATCTAAGGGGTCTGCCGAAATTCTTCCTCCTGCCTGAGAGTGGATCAGGAGGACTGCACTCTGGAAGGATTCGAGGGTCCTCTTCCTCAGGATGCGGACACCCCCGAAATAGAGGACCTTTGCAGTGATCATCGCTCTGATTCGTCAGCACAATGATTTTGGGGAAGGGGCCACAGCCTCTTTTGTGGATTGTCCTTCGCGCCTCAAAACCTTTTGGGGCCCTAAGAAGGAACCAAAGGTTTCGGTGGGGCTGCTGTGGCCCTCGCTTGCCAAGGGTCTGCTTGACCAGGTGAATAATCTTATCTCTGGGCAGGAGAATTCGCTTTGGTTGAATCACTCAGACGAGCTCCTTCCCCCTCCTCTGCCTCAACAGAAGTAATTTTACACGCCCTCGGAGGAGTCCTTGCTGACCAAGCAGGATGACCCAGACCTGGTTCGTCTAGGCCTGGGTCTCTCGCTGCAGCACCTTGTTTCAGAAGGGGTCTCCCTTTCACAGAAAGAGGCATCGAGCCTGGAGGCTACTGCCATGGTGGCCCTCCAGGCAGTCTCCTGGCTGGATCTGTGGTTGTTCACAGTATCCAAGGTACGGTAGCTGCCTCCTCAGGTGCTATTGTCCCTGGAGAGGACTCTGCCTTTGGGAAACTGTGCCAGTCTGGAGGTAGAGCCATCTCCTACCTTGCCCACCAGAGGGCAAACCTATGGGAAAACCTGCTGCTGAAAAGAAGGGATGCTGTCCTGACTTGGATCGCCAGGTCTGTAGGTCCTGAGTCAGCATTGACCCTAAGGAACAGACCATTGCTGGGTTCTGCCTCTCTCTTCCCTAGAGAGTTGGTGGATGCTGTGGTGGACAAGCATCGGGCTGAAGACAGCGACTGCCTTGTCCATCAGGCAATGGCTAAGACCTCTGGGTCTTTGCGTGCCACTGCAGCCCGAGCTTCAAGTCAGGGTAGCACTTCCTCAGCCCCTAAGAAGACCCAGGCTTCGAAGGGTGCACTCAGGAACACCCATCCTTCTTCTTCGGCCAGAAAGGGCGTGCAGTTGTGCCCCTTTCAGACCTCAACAGGTTGTGTAGCTTACCCAGCTCCTCTAACAGACAGGGTTGCAGCTCACCTAAGATGTGCAGTTGTGGATGTGAGAATGACTGTGGGAGTGACTGGCCTCTCCTTCTTCTCCTTCCTCTCTTCCTTCGGGCAGAGAGTGGATTTGAGCTGTTACATACTGGATTTGGCGGTTGATGCAGGTAAGGCTATACATCGAGTTCCTGTTTTATTTTTCCTTCCAGAATTATAAAAGCAAACCCGCTCTTTCCTCTAGCGAGGGGAGGAAGGAGCCCTGACAATAAGACAAACCCGATACTTGTATTTGCCTTATTGTCTCCGACTCTTAAAGGTTCATCCTAGCTTATTTTCGTATGAGGTTATGTTTTCCTCCCTCATTTGAAAAGTCCCAGAAGTCTGACAATTGATCATGCATTTACTACACCCCGATCAGTTTGTTAGAGGCAGGTTTCTCTTCCTTGCTCTATTGACCAGGAAGAGAATCCCAGGTGTGGCAAACTCCAGTCAATTCAAAGAGACTCACTCAGATTCCTTCCTCTAACCAATGAGTCTTTGTAATGTAAAGGAGGGATGGTTTGTATGTTGTGTAGGAACAAATCACAATTTTTTCAAATTAAATTGTAAACCTGAGGTTCTTTACATTACATTTTATGCCTGTCTCATGCCACCCCTCAATCTGACACCTGGGCTGAAAGGGAAATTGGAATGTTTACGGCCTCCTGGACGGTAGTTAACTGCCTAACCACCTTGTTTGAAAGTTCAACAGCTGTTTCCAGCTCTGCTGTGAGTAATTCCTGATGTAAAGGACCTCAGGTTTGTATAGTTAGAAAAAATACAATTTACTGTTAAAAAATTGTGATTTTTCCAAAGGGTGTGTAGCTGATCTGTATTTATGATTACTGTACTGTATTATTGATTTTATGAAAACTACTAACGCACTTCTTATTTACGCTTGCATTTTGTATTTTAAGTGATCTTTTTTGTTCCTACACAATATACAGACCATCGGTCTTTACAATAGGAATATACCTCAGCACAGCTGGAGACTGGCCGTTTAACTTTGAACAAGGTGGTTAAGTATGTAGTTGGCTACAGACTACGGTTGGGAGTCCTGCCCACCCAGTCGGTATGCATTCACTTTGCTTTTGGCTGCGGAGAGAGAAAGAGACGTGTAGCTCTTCCTTCTGTGCCTGCTGTTCGACTGATTCGTTTGTTTATGTTATGTTTTCATGATATATATTAGTGTGTTGATCTTTTGCTTATATCTGGAAAATAAATGTTCTTTTGTGATATAATGCAAATCCAACCTCTTGTTTTACTCTTGTGTGTTTCGTATTCAGTATTCTGATATAATTGTTCATTCTGATATAATGCAACCCTACAACTTTATTTACCTTGGGAGTGGTAAAACTGGTTTGATGTTTTTTACTTATATCTGGACATAATGCACTTTATGATATAATGCAATTCCATCCCCCTGTTTTACCCTCTTGTGTTACTTATTCAGTATTCTGATATAATTGTTCATTCTGTCTTAATGCAACACTATAACTTTATTAGCTTTCAGAGTGGTAAACTGGGTTTTATGTTGCTAAGGCAACAAGCTTAAACTGGCTTCTCACCTCTGCTTACCACCCTACAACACTACTACTTCTTTTTGGAGGTTTGTATTCTGAAAACTGTAGAACTCAAGGCACTTGGGAAATATGGGTCTTCTTGCTATCAGTAGCTGCGGTATTACACTGTATGTTGCCGATTGCTTGTTCTGATATGTCTGCGGGCATGCAAGCAGTTGTTGCTTGGTTTCCCACTGGGTGAGAGAGAGTCCAAAGAGTGTGTCTATGCTTATTCCATTCCTACCTTCCCATTCCCGCGTGGGAATGGTGCAAGGGTCCTGGGACAGCAACAGACTTGTGGTAGAAGTCGAAGAAGAGAATTGAATTACCATCGTTGTCTTGGCCTTCATCTACTTGTGTGCTATCTGTTCTGGGTGCTCTCCCACGTCTTCTGACTTGGGAATTGTGCCGCGGGTCTCTCCAAGACCCGGCAACATGGGAGCACCAGGTGTGCAGGTCTCCTCAGATATGATACGTTGAAGAGGTAACCTGTGTCACCGATAATAGTTCTAGGAGTTCACCTCCCGGGCTAGTGCACACCTCCGCCCATTGTTTGTTTGGACACTCAGGTAGAGGGAGCAATCGAAGATCGTTTTATACATGGCTTGGAGCTGCTCAGACCTCCAAGGAAAACCATGACACTCTGGGTACCCAGGTTTCATAGAAACCCCGAGTTACCTTTACCAGTATCATGGAGTTGTCTCCATGAATTGGTATAAGCTTACCTCTGCTTGAGTTTCCCCCGGACACTCGAGTAGAGAAAGCAACTGATTATCGAATACCCTTGTTACTCATTAGCCCCAGGTGGGTGGGTCTCTGATAGGATCTGTGGACCAATATCAGCCCTGAGAAATTTTTCCCCAGCAGGTAAGGTTCCTCTGTTGTGGCAGAGTCTTATGGACTCCCGTGACACTGGCAAGGTCCCCTGGTCTAAGGACCCAGGACTGACTTAATGAGAGAGAGTGAAGGCCCAGCGCGCAGGCACGGCCTTGTCCCCCTGCACGTTCTTGCATGGGAATGGTGCCAGGGTCCCAGAAAAGTGATGGAGACCCACAGACAAGCTCACCCATAGAAGGAGGTTTTCTGTTTAGTCGTCTTTATCAGTGAGGTCTCAGCCCTGAGGAAGACTGCAGCCCTCGAGGAGGTGAGGTTCTGTCATGCTTGAGTTTGTCCCAGAACTCGTAGCGAAGACTTTTGAGTCACGTTCAGTCCCATCGAGGAACTGGTGGGTAGTGATCGTAACAAGTTACTACTGTGTCCAGTTAGTGCCACAGAGGGCTCGACATCTCAGGCCTGAGTGTGGATGACTCTTCACTAGTGCTGGCTTGGCTAGAAAGGGGTGTTCGAGAACACGATTTCTTTTTAGCCTTGTGAGGCAATCAACGAGTGGACTCTACACCCAACATGTAGCCAGGAGTTCGTTCCGAGTAGCTCACGGGGACAGGGACACTGTCCATCAATCGCATTTCGGAAAAGTAGTCTCGGCTGTCCACTCTCACGTCTTTTTACCTTCAGGTTCCTTGGGTCCTGTGGTGGCTGCTCAACAAGTTGTGTAGCTCCCATAGTGGACAGTTTGCATCTTGCCTAAGGTGTTAGGTGGCAAAGAGTGAATGTGAGGGGGGGGGCAACTGGCCGCCTCCCCTTCTCTCTTTTATCTTTCCTCTCTCACAGAGCGATGCGAGTAGCCATCCATCACATGTTGGTCAGGCAGGCCATGCAGGTGAGCCTACATAACCCTGTCTATAATCTTAGATAGATATAATAAATGCAAGTCCTCCCCTCTCTCAAGCAAGGGGAGAAAGGGGCTGACGCTAAAATGACCCGTTGGTTATCTCTGGTTTTATTGTCTCCGACGCTCTGGCTTCATCCCAGCCTTTTTCAAAGCACTGTTGCTACACACACACATTACTGTAATGCGAAAGCTCCAGAAATCTGACAGTTGAACACAGATGTTCACACTTATGTTCAGCACGTCAGAGGCTGGTCTCCTTCCTTTGCTCTTACATGACCAGGAAGGAGGCCCAGGTGAGGCAAACTACCAGTCAGTTTAGAAGCTTACTCAGAATCCTCCCACCAAGAAGTAAGTCTTCCTATTGTAAAGAACGATGGTTTGTATATTGTGTAGGAACAAATGAAAAATTTTAAAAGAAATTTGTATTTTTCCTAGTTATACAAACCTGAGGTCTTTACAGTTAAATGCCCACCTCGTGCCACCCCTCATTCTGCTCCCTGGCCCAAAAGGCAAAGTGAATGCATACCGACTAGGTGGGCGGGACTCCCACCCATAATCAGTAGCCAACTAAATACATAACCACCTTGTTTAAATTTAAATGGCCGGTCTCCAGGTGCGCTGAAGTATATTCCTATTGTAAAGACCTCAGGTTTGTATAGTTAGGAAAAATACAAATTACTTTTAAAATTTGTCATATTTCCTTAGTGTCAGCTATATCTGACTCATTATCTTGAGGTAGTAGTTGGCTTTCATATTGTATTAGCAATTTAGGTATGAGGTCATGAAGTTAAATTTTAAAAATGTATCCACTCAAGACTATGAACCACAAGAAATAAGTTGGCTTGAACTGAATATATGATAATATGAATTTTGTTTGGAGTTGTAAAAGTTTTTTTTTTTTTAGTAGAACTGTCAACAAGAGCAAAATACATGCTGATTTTAAAGGGAAAGAAGTCTTTTAGTTTAAACTCTATATTTCATTGATACAATATTAACCTTTGAGACAGCAACAGAAACAGACTCCTGTGTAAAAATAAATGTTGTATTAGGTTGATTAAAGATAAAGGTTTTTGGTTACAAGTTGATGAGATGGACTTTTTATTTTGTAATAGGTTTTTCATCTTGACAGGGATGTTTTTCTCATGGCAACTTTTTAGCTTATTTATAACAATCCCGGATTCCTCCTGATTAGCACAAAGAGTTTCTTTCTGGTCCAGATGGGCTTCAAGCTGTAGCTTTTCATTTCATTTCAGATATAGCCAGCACAACCATGTTTCTGGGGGACTGATAGTTTAGTGAACTCATCACACTTCATATAAGTGTGTGAATTGTGCCAGTGTATTAATTAATGTAGCATTACTTATGCTGTGTTATGAATTGTTTGAGAAATGGTGTGAAAGTACTATTTAATTTTTAGTGTTTTAACTAAATATGGTTGAAAGATTGGGTGTACATTCTCAGTCAATGACTTGCTAGGTGAGTGGAAAATGTTTAGGAAAACGAATGTAGATACTTTGTTCTTGCCTTATTTTGTGAGTTTACTGCAGGGAATTTGATTTTTCCACTATAATGTGTTGTATTGTCTACACGGTGTGCATTATGTATACCAGTAAATATTTTTTAGGAATAATTTTTTTACACATGAATTATTTTCTCTTAGTGTACAATGAATAATTTTTGTGTACTCAAGTTTCAATATCATTTATTTAGAACAAAGTTTTGTACCATAACTTTTCTCTGATATGTATTTAGCAGCACATTAGAACTTCAAGAAAACCCAAATACTGAAGCCTTATTTTATGGACACCAGTCCTAAATTATTTATTTTATAGATGTAATATTCATAATTGTATAACTATAAACAGTGATATTCATGTTAGTCGAGATATAGGTATGATATGCATTGGTTTTAATTTTACCAGTTTCCTTGATATGCCTCCTGTCTGATGTACTTTAAACTCAGGGATTAGTGTGTGGTTCGTGATTTTGGTTTCATCTTCATTACCTAACTTTTTTCTATCTAAGATCAGCTTTTCAACATTGCATTTTGAACTTCTTATAGATGCTAAAATGTTATTAGCGATGGGTGAATTTCATGTCACGTGCCAGTGTTTAATATAAGCAATGTTGTAATGTTTGTAATCTAGGCCGTACAAGTCAGTCTTTCAGTAAATGAGAGTTCAGTATGGTTGTTTTATTTCCAGTGTACAAAGTTGCATGCTGATAAATGTTATGACTACGATCATTCAACAAAATGAGCTATATTTTTGTACACAATAACTTGCTATCAAACAATGACGTCAAGAAAGTACATCCTCAGGAGTGATGGACTCATTGAACTACTAGAGTGATATAACTGGCAAGTTCTAAAAAGGAGTCCTCTCTACTGACTATAGGATGCACTGTTGTGTAATCAATGCCTCTGGTCAGACCAGCCAGGCTAGGAACTGCTGGATGGAAGTGAGAAAGAGGGAAAGAGGAGGAACCATGAAACTCGAGGCAGGTCTCTGTTCATTCCAATGGGCAGGGCCTAAGGAGAAAGTATCTAAGGACTTGTGGGCAACATCTGAAGTAGGAGGTAAAGGTGGTCTGGCAGTGCCAGACACCATCCCCCAAGACTTTAGAACAGAGTTCATCCTGAATGCAAATGGATGTTATCGTATTGTGATATTTGCTAGATAAACATTTCAGTGCATCCCATTGTAATAGAATATATATGTTTTAATTGTGAAAGGTCTAATTTATGGCATGGCAGGTCCATGAATGAATTACTTGGGAATTTAGTATAAAGAAAAGTATGCTTCTCAAAAGAGGTAGGAATTGTTATTGTTTTAATGAGAGATTGACAAGTTTAGAACTAAAAATAGAAAAAAATTCCAGGTTTCCTTATTCATTTCTAACTAAAAGAATTTAACATTTTCTAACCTAAAAGTACAGGTTTGAATTGTATGAAGATACAGTAAACCTTGCTGATCCCAGCACCTATATCCATTTCCATAAAAGATCCTAATTTTCATGACTAAATGCACTTTTTGTGAAAACTATTAAAAATACAGGTACAAGATTTTACAGGGTTTTTCTTGTGTTTAAACTATCAAAATGGGCAGTACAGGGTGTTAAGTTTGTGTTTTAGCTATTCAAGATACTGCATCTCCCGCGAATACAGAGGTTCACTTACCCCTGTCGGGGGTTAGTGCCACCAGTGGACCTTTGCAGCATCCTTTCAGCTCCTAGCTGCAACCCCTTTCATTATTTTACTGTACTTCCATTCATAATATCTTTCCTCCATCTCACTATCCACCCTCTCTTAACAAATATTCCACCTCTCAGACCTACTTACCCTCAATATCCTTTCCAGTGCTGAATGACCTCATAAGGTCCCAGTGCTTGGCCTTTGGCCTAAATTCTTTATTCAGTTCAATTCAATTTATAAATACTGTTCAACAAACTTAGAGTTGCCGAGACCAGAGATCCGTATACTTTGGTCTTGAGTACTGTATCTGGCAAAATCTTGAACATGTCGGCCTTCTTTCTATAACCGCATTGAAACCACTAGTGAGTAGAAGTGGGATGTCTGCCTGAGAAGCCTGAAGTAAAAGTTAGATGAGAAATAAAACTAAACAATGCCAATAAGGAAGACAAACAAAACTGTCAAAAACTGGTAAATCTCATAAAATCCAAATCCCTCTTACCGACCACAGATGATAATTAAGAGAGCATTACAGAAATAGAAATGATATGACATAAAATAATAGAAAAGCAAAATCGAACATACAGGAAACATATTGAGGTAAACAAAACAAAACCACTACTGTCACTAGCAACAAGAGAAAGCAAGGTATCCACGCCTAGTCAGACCTGGTAATATGCGAAAAGTAAAAGACAACCGCAGGTGGAAATGACTCAAAAAACACAAAACTTAAAACGTGACGAAAGAAAAAATAATCTAGAACAAAGCAAAGAGGTGAGTTTCGTGACTACGGATGTGGGTGAATAAACAACTGATGAACTATAAAGAAAACTATATATTTTTCTTTATAAATTAACGGGAAAATTCTATATTCCATACCATTCCATTCAACAGGTATAAAATTCCGCAGATGGAAATAGATCCCAAACAGAATTACTTCTCGGAGGAATTCAGATCTTCTTAGAGGGGATCCACAGGGACATTCCCCTTGGCTGGTTGGGATGTCTGTGCCGTCAGTTCACCCCACGTGGTACACTGTAGGCATTACTGAACGGGTTTGTAGGGTTACTTTGGCCTTATTTTCATTCAGTAGTACTGCAGTTGGAACTACTGCAGCGCTACTGTGATTTCACTATCTCACTGCCCCATGGTGAAATCACAGTCAGCGATGCAGTGGTCCTCACCATGATACCATGAGTTTGCAGTTCAATCTCTCATTCCTACCTTTTTAATCCCTTTGTGGCTCTGATGCTTTTCTTCATTAAACTGCATTTGCACAGTAGTACTACAGCACTAACTGTGATTTCACTACCCTCACTGTCCCACCAACAGTGAGGATGGTGAAATCACAGTCAGCCATGTAGTGGCCCTCACCATGAGTTTGGGGTACCGTCCACTGTGTCGTGTTATATGAGATCTTATTCTATGAGAAACTTCTCATTCATTTACTTCACGTTATAAATAAAGAATGCATACGTTTCATTTTTCTTCATTTATTTTTACTACATTTTCTGTCATTAAGTACTCTTTTCATTTCACTGAGTATAAACGAAAACAAATGTAGTTGTTCTTATTCCTCTTACTTTGTTGACAAACAAAGTGTGTGCTGTCATTAAACATTAGGTGGAATTAATAAGACAAGTCATATTCTCAACCTTTTTATTACCACGCTCCCCCTCTAAGAGCTGGTCCTTCTCTCCACGGCCCCCTTGCATCTATGAGTAAAATTCCCTCCCAGATTAGGAAGAAAATATAAAAAAGAAAAAGAAAGAGAAGGAGTTTCGAGGGACAGGGAGGGAGGTAAATAATTACAAAATAAAGAATAAGAGGGATTTATTTCTGGTGATAGAAATTCATATCTCGGTATAATGTGGTTCGGATTCCACAATAAGCTGTAGGTCCCGTTGCTAGGTAACCAACAGGTTCTTAGCCACGTAAAATAAATCTAATCCTTCGGGCCAGCCCTAGGAGAGCTGTTAATCAGCTCAGTGGTCTGGGTAAACTAAGGTATACTTAATTTTTTCGAGACAGATTAATGAATACACTGCAGTAGCATAATATATGTGAAATGGCGAGACGCTTTGGCGTCTTCGCAAACAGAAACATGCATACAGTTTATTCAGAAGATTCGGTGGAACATTATGAGTACATGACTGGAATGCTCGCATGGCAATGCAAGTAGTGGTGATTGTACATAAATCGAGACAGCAAAGGTTAGGGAGAAACAGACGGAGACATTGTATGGTAGAAGTTGCGCTCCTTGAGAGGGAGAAAACTGAATGCTCTCGTTTTTGTCTTATTTCCTCCGATGGACGACTCACACACACACACACTCGCACGTGCGCTCGAAAGACCGCGATGCGGTCTCTTACAGATTTAGCTAATAAATGAATTCTTGGTCGTATGCTTTGATTTATAAGAAGAGAACTGGGCTTCATATTTTTTTTCTCTCGTGTATTCAACCCACATGGTTCTTTCGATGGACACCAAGGTTAATGACTTTGTAACTCTGACCGTGATCTTCATTCTAAGGATAGCTGTAGAGCTGTGGACTGGCATTCACTAGGCCGGAGTTCGATTCCCCGGCCGGCTGATGAAGAGTTTGAGGAATTTATTTCTGGTGACAGAAATTCATTTCTCGCTATAATGTGGTTCGGATTCCACAGTAGGCTGTAGGTCCCGTTGCTAAGTAACCAATTGGTTCTTAGCCACGTAAAATAAGTCTAATCCTTCGGGCCAGCCCTAGGAGAGCTGTTAATCAGCTCAGTGGTCTGGTAAAACTAAGGTATACTTAACCTTCGGGAACATTCATGTTTCTTAGGTAGTCCTACATTTTCTTGGGAGAAAACGGTCGGTGTCGTCTACCTTTGTAAGAACCACAATGGCGTCTTCGTCAACAGGAATGCTCTAAAGATGTCACAAACACTCGGAAACTATCACACAAACAGACTGAATACGATTCAACGACCTGATGGTGGTTACGACCAATAAATGCTTCACACGTTCATACCGTTGTCCACGTATGGTCGTTGACTTGTTTTCAATCTGTTTGTGATATGGATGCTATATGTTGTCGACGTGTTTTTACGACATGTTTTAGTGTAATATTCTCAGGTGGCTTGTTCCATTCACTTTGTGTTGCCTTTGTTATAACCGAGTATCAGAAAACCACTCGAAGAAAGGTAAAGGTACTGCACCATGTGTGCAAACGATTAGGGAGGTTGACCTGAAATCTGTCTTGATTATCGACTAATTTATCACTGCTGATTATCCCAGAGAGAGAGAGAGAGAGAGAGAGAGAGAGAGAGAGAGAGAGAGAGAGAGAGAGAGAGTAGCCTAGGGGTGGGGAGTGCTGAACTGATAAGTTACAAAATCCTATCAGTTATTTTGCTTCAAGTTTTTCGTGCCCAATCATAATGAGTGCGGTCCTAGCATACTCTGATCTCATTGGCTACAAGGATATGTATCTGCTCCAATAGAAAGGTCGTTATCACGCTGTCACGAAATTGTGATTGGCTTATCAGTCGCAGAAGCTGTGGATAACCCTACAGAATAGTATTTTCATTAGAGGTCAAAATCACAATCGTTTACGGGAAAAAACCAGCCTTGTTGCACGAAGATGTCTCTGGGGAAAACGATGCAGAAGCAAAGGTCGACATTCCCATGAAGTATGTATGACGGTGTGGACCTTATGGTGTGAGGCTATACATCCGTCTTCTTGCCCACAATCGCGTCTTACAAAATCACCCGGGATCCTCCAAACACCAATTAAAAAAAACACATCGGTTGTATGAGGAGCCGAGGCGCAGTCGACCGGCGGCCTCTGACGGGAAAGAGGGAATTTATACGCGTTCTGGCCCCGTCATCCATTATTTTCTTATAATCATTTCTTTCTTTCGCTTTTGATGCCTTTAAATACTGTGGGTGTGCACGAAAAGACTCAGACGTCGATGCAGTGATCGAAATTAGGAGGAAGGGAAAGACATTCTTGTGCGACCCCGAGGGGTTGAAAATTTGAAGACCACCAAGATGAAGACTCATAAGGTGAGGTTCCAAATGGCTATGTTATCTTCTACTACATTTTTAGTTAGCAAGGCTTGATTAACTACTGGATAAGCAAATGAACAATATGTGCCTTTCCAGAGCAAATCTCCATATAATCTTAAAAGCTATATTATGTTGTAAGAGCCTTGGGTCAACAAGCTTTGCACCAATGGTTCCTATGCGTTTCCAAAGGAATCTCGCCAACAGTGTCCCTGGTAACTTCTACCATTTGTTATGTTGCCAGGCAGGGAAGTATGCTGATGGAATATTGTGGATAGTAGTGGCTTGGCGTGTTTCTAATAATGATTTCGTACATGGAAAAGTGAGAGGACAAGGTTGCATTAGAGAGAGGAAAGAAGCTTGGAATATAAACGTAAACCCACTAGGGCAGAGAGAGAGAGAGAGAGAGAGAGAGAGAGAGAGAGAGAGAGAGAGAGAGAGAGAGAGAGAGAGTGGAAAAAAGTCATTTCAAAATGAACGATTTTGAGCAAACAATTTCAAGACGGAGTTAGTAACTGGCACTGGGCAGTTTTGAGTGATAAAACTTTAGAACGGACTGGAATTTTAAGGAAAGCTTAAGGGTTTCAGACGTGGTACGGAGTGACGACGATGCTTCTTGAATAATAACACCCTAAACGACCATAGATGACGAAAGGAAGTCACTAAAAAGATAAAGATAGAAACCCCCCCAAACGTGAGAAGGTTTACAGATTAACACGTTATGAGGACCAGAATGATAATTTCAGAGAAGCTATGGAGGACAGGGTAGGGTATATAAAAGCATAACCCAATCAAAGTGTAAAAAAGGATGTTGGGAAAGTTACTGATTTAGAGAATGCAGTTGAGGTAGGCAAGCGTGCCTTGAGAATAGGTGTCAGATAATTGTTTGTAAGAATCAGGTATCTTCCACAAAGCATGTGTAAATGGCTTTAGAATGCTTGGAAGCGTCTATACGTCTCATGCATGAATCCAGAGAGGGAATTCTGAATATTTGAAACAAATGAAACACGGGAAATGTCGAAGCTGTCATTTGGACAGTAGTCTGCCAATTAATCTGAGAACTGTTAATCAAATATTTGCTATGGAAATATATATCATTTGACACAAGGACAGGAATTTTACTGGAAACTTTTGGACACTGGTCTGAGGAAACGCTGTGTTGGGTCATCGTGATTTTTGAACGATTGATCTATCTGTTTAAGCTAATCAGGTGTATTATCCACAAGGACCCATTTTAGGGTCTTTCAGGGTCACACAAGGATCCATTTTAGGGTCTTTCAGGGTCAGACATGACAGTTGTTGTACAACGAATTATTTCAAGTTGAAATAGGGACCAAGAGCAAGTTGAAACTGTTCGATAACTTTACTCTCAAGATGTAAGATCTAGGAAACCAGAAAATACCACGCCTGCACATGGGGCCCTATCAGTGTTGAAATCTTACAATTCTGGGAGGATACAGCCCCGGCAATCCGGTGCTAGTTCATTCTTCTACGTTACCCTTCTCTTGATAAGACCGTGGAACGTGATATTGCAAGACAGACTCATGGTGTATAAAATCTTTAGGCTACCTAGAAAACAATGAAGCATATAATTTTTTCACACCGAATTCCAACATCTCTATCAGGAAATTTAAGTTGCATTTCTTCAAATTCAGGTGGACTTAAGGCATCATTCATTCTTTCATCGATGAAGGGGTAGCGTTTGGAGAGGTACACTGTACACATTTCAAAGACTATGTATGTAGATGTGTAGGAAATCCCACAGAGACCGATTGAATCCAAGAATAATAATAAAATGGAATGGGGTAAATCATGTTAGCGAAATTAAACACTTTCGAGGGAATGACACCGACTCTTACATTTAAAATGAAATATGAGAGAGGGCATTTGACTGTCGCGTCATGAAAAGAGGGTATAAAAACAGAAGTGTAGTACAGCATATGTAAAGGTCATTCTCAACGTTCACAAACCTAAGCTCACATACGTGAACAAGGGGTATGTGCACGGAATAATGAACAGACATGAGCGCCCTTCGTACGAATGGGGTCATGCCCAGCGCTTACAAGCTGAGCCTTTATGTTCGAACCATAATGAACACTTTTGAAGCCTTATACGTACCAAGGACAGATTGACAGCAGCCTTGGCACTGCATACTAAACACCAAGGATCAACTCGATTTCGCGTTCAGCAACTGTTTCTTTTCCTCGGCAGCCACGCTTGGGACATTCTCTTCCTGCTTCTGTTTTTCCCGATTTCTACATATTTCATACCTTTAAGATTGCTTAATTGATTGATTACAATTCCCTGGCATGGCAGTCTTCTTTTAAAAAGAGGTCTTTCGCTTCCTTCGTGGTCAAGTTCTGTCGCATTTACTTCCTTTTAGTTTTCTCGGCCCTGGGCTAGACAGTTCTGTTAAGTTGCCGTCCCGTTGGCCTCTGCTCTTAAGACAAGCACTTTCAGCATTGTGGTTACCCCATAAAGTAATCTGAAAGGACAGATCTGAGTCAAAACACCTCAGTGATTCGTCAGAAACTGAAACATAGCAAAGAGGACATGCAATCGAAATTAAGCAAATAACAGTCCAATACCTCAGACCAAAGATGGGATCATGCAAAACTAGTCTTTTGAGAGCTGACTGCTTGCTTTGGAATCTCAGTCATGTCAAGTGAGGTACAAAGATGTGAAGGAAAGTTATTCTGTGTCTCGCAGTCATAGAACCGAATAAAGACTGGGCTTGCTTGCCCTTTTTAACTCTCATGAACACAGGCCTTGGCTCAGGGTATTTACATGGCATTGCCTAATGGCCTGTCTACACTAGCGGGCATGCCCGTCGGGCACTTGCAGCTCTTTATATTTTCTCTCGCATCTGAAGCAGTGTTACCAGACAATCTCATCGCTCTGGCTCCATACTCAGTCGGTCAGTATAGTGGAACGGGTTATGGGAACAGTGTTTGCCCGTCGGGCAGTGCCCGCTAGTGTGGACAGGGCTTACTTAAGAGCACTGAGAGTAGTGCTAAGATTTAGTGTGCTAAGTAGCAACAGAGCCAGAAATTTATCTGTGATCATTTCACGGCTGAACCGCTGAAACTTAGGTCACTTGGGACCTTCAGTCCAGTGTAATGTGAGTGATTTGTCAGCGTACGGGGTGGCATTGTATGAAATTTGTCACGCAGATGGAAGGTGACAGTCGAAATGGCAGTTTCATGGCTAGGAGTCGGGTGCATATGTAAGAAAATCTCAGATGTCCAGAACTTTCTTAGGCTCTGGGTCAGGGCTGGTCCGTGTCATCAATGACATCGTCTGAAGTGTACACCTGAGTCAGGAAGGAGCTGGTTGGACTGTTTCTCACTGCGTTACCCTCACAATTTTCTTATTCTTGTTAATCCTTCATAATTCTCAACAGTTAATACGTCGAAACTTAGACTTGACCTTGAGCATCGAGAAATGATGCCCGAAATAGAAATATTAGATGTTTATGTACAAAAGATTAATCCCTGATACTCATTCGCCTTTCCAAAATGTGCTCTTTCATAGGAAAACTGAAAATACAAAGGCTATGGAAGGAAAGGGGAGAGACGGGCAGAGCCATGCAGTATTTCATTGCAGTATTACCCATAAACACAGGAGTGCCAAGATTTATTGAAGTGCCTATCCAATATAAGGTGATAACATACATTTAGGAGTCAGCAGAGAATAAGGACTAAGTTTGTAAAGAAGACCCATAAACACAGGAGTACCATGATTTATTGAAATTCCTATCCAATATAAGATGATAACATACATTTAGAAGTCAGCTGAGAATAAGGGCTAAGTTTGTAAAGGGGCGTGCATGAATGAAATGTCACAGGATTGGTGGTAGCGCCGAGATGTTATCAAAGCTGTTGTTTACCTATTAAAATGTTTGTAAAAAGTGTGTAAACGAGGACATTAGTAAGTGTAAACAAATGGAATTAACTCCACGAACCTCTGAAAATTGGCATGAATGACGGAAGTGTACTCATTCATTTTTGTGGTAAATGCCACCGATGATTTTAGGTAACATAACAATGGGTTTTATAGAGTAAGTCATGATAGGCACTAAGACACTTGCTTATTTTGGGAGAGAAACAAGTAAAAATTGTCAATTCATAATTAAGTGGGCGGGGCTCTTATTAATTTGGTGACCTTTTTGAAATTGGTGATGTTCAGTGTGTAATGAAAATAAGAAACGGCAGAGAGGAATTTTTGTTATGTGGAGTGGGAGAGGGCGAATGGGCGAGGAATAAAAGAGTAAGAAGAAACTTTGCAAAGCAGAAAAGTCTGACTCGATAGTGCTGAAAAGATCTGTCATGTACAGAGAGCGAAGATAAACTGGCAAGGAAAAAAAGGTCAGGAGAAGATTAAGAAAACGTTACAGTGAGAAGGGGAAATTTTAGCAGAATAAAACACAAACGTTACAATATTATTTGATCTGAAAATATTTTTAGTTCTGAAAGTATTTTGTCTTTTGGAATGGGCCTCAACACTGACCGAGAAGGTGCATATAAACGAATGGTTATGATGGAGAGGATTTTGGTGAGGTTAATTAAACACCTTTCTTTTGAAGGTGGTGGGGGGGAGGGGCGGTTGGGTGATTGTGTGTTATAAAGCTTCTGAGACAAAGTCCTCCTTATTTCTCTGCATAATACGGATTTAAATATAAAGAAAAAATAATTAATAATTCGAATAGCATATCCAAAAAGGGTGGTAGCTTGATCTTGGTAAAGTCTACCTGTACGAGAGTAGTGCTGCCAGATGCATGCAGAATTTATCCAGTCTTATAAAGAACTTCAATTCTGTACCTATAGAGAGGCTCGTCTATGACTGGTTTTCTTGCCACGTTGATCAGATTCTCTCTGTCTCAAGAGTAACACAGTTGTTAGCTTTTTCAGAGCAAAGACCAGTGGGACTGGGGTTCTCCAATGGTCTTTTCTAGCCCAGGCTCAAAGAAAACAAGAAAATAGGAAGAAGGGTAGGTCTTAACCACGAAGGATGCTACAGATCAGACTCCTGAAGGAAGAAAGGTTGTTTGGACCATGAAAAACAAAAGCAGAAAGAGATTAACAAAGCTAGGCAGCAGAAGGAAAGAAAGCCACTCGCTTGGGGAAAGGAATTCTCGCATCGAGCTCACCAGATCAGGGACCAAAATAATACCTTTAGAAATTATTATAAAGAAGCCTCTTTGAGTAGAGTGGTAAAAGAACGAGAGGTGAGGCGAGAGTGAGATCAATGAACAATGGCACTACTTTGGATTCTGTCGTATCGAGAATCACTCTTAGATTGGAGTTCAGCACAGTAGTTCTTTTCTTTTCGTTGACACCGTGACCATTGTTCTCGAGAACTTGGCTAACTGTACGACTGCCACCTAGAGCCATACGTTAGGCCCAAGGTCTCTCATTCTGGCACACATTTCATGATAAACATGAAATCCAGAATAAACCATTCCTGCGCCTGTATATCCATACAAATAAAAAACTTCATCGTCATCTATATTTCACGAAGCCATCTTGTCCACTTGTTTCATGAAAATAGTAAAAGAATTAGCAATTATGAATGAATTATTTTACAGTATAGTGTTATCACAGTCTTGTCCACTTGTTTCATGAAAAGAGTAAAAGAATTAGCTATTATGAATGAATTATTTTACAGTATAGTGTTACTTAGTCTTTTAAAACATTATCAATTGAAGTTGTTGTGATATAATGAGTGCCTGAGCTGCTGAACGTATCGTATTGGAGTGAGGCAGAAACCAACTGGATTTTGGTGAGGTACCTAACCTACTTTCCAGAACAGGAGAGATCCGTATTTAAAGGATCACATTTTTCAGTTTAAGACTCCACAACTCACACGACATAGCCATTCATGGCAACCTAATGCTACGGCATTCCAGCCATACTTTGTATACTTTGGCTTGGCTCGCGCTTTCGTTAGCAGACCTGAAAGCATAATGACCCATTGTGTCTGACATGCGAAAACCATTAATTACCATGAAATGCTGCTCACGCAGAGTCATGCATGTTAGAGGGAGACGCCAACTTACTGCTGATTATCGAATTCCTTCCGTAAGTCCTCCCAAGTTGAGAACCCTGTACAGTGCCGTGTGTTTTAGGGTTGCCTCTCATAGCAGAGGAGATTTTTTCTCTTTATTATTACTGTTTAGTTCGACGGAAGGGTATTGAGCAGGAGAGACGCGCAGTTACATATGCGAATTGTGCAACTGCCTGTTGAAAATCGTTGCAGAACGAATCAAACCGGTTAGGAAAGGACAGACGATGCAGAATCTTTAGTTCAAACTAGTTAAGGTGGTTACTGAGTCAGGGAAGTGTGAGAATGAATGAATGCCTAGAGGGTATTGGACTCACAGATGAGAACAACGCCCTCTTTCATCATGTTAATAATCACTCCACACCGGTGCAAATGAAGAGAATGCACTTCTTTGTAAGAAGTGGCAGTGACTTTTCAGCTCAAGAAGAATCGAATGTCACCAGGCAGCTCTCTGGTCTCGGCATTCAAAGAAGAAAATTGTCAAATTAACTGATAAAGTATCAGATAACAGTAATCCTAAAGACGCCGGTGTTCAGGGGAACCACACTTTGGTATGGATAAGATTTCCTCGTTTTCATATAAATTTCTGCCTTAATTATGTGCAGTAGGGTAAGTGTGTTTTATGTATATTCATCATACGCCTTTCCCTCTCAGAGGAGTTGGCTTCAGAGAATGCTACCCTTCCAGTTATTAGCAAGCCTTTCATGGAAGATTCTGGTAATTCCATATCTTTCTTCATCTTAGCTACTACCCTTCCCGGTCAGCTAACCACTAGGTTAATGGGGCACCATAGAC
Source organism: Macrobrachium rosenbergii (assembly GCF_040412425.1). Lineage (NCBI taxonomy): Eukaryota > Metazoa > Arthropoda > Malacostraca > Decapoda > Palaemonidae > Macrobrachium > Macrobrachium rosenbergii. The sequence goes on along the minus strand of NC_089743.1, from coordinate 90,826,261 downwards.
TTTTCAGAAAGGGGTCCTGGGCATTTCCCTTCCACTGTTCAAGCGAGCTCGATCTTTTGTCTGGCATAGGTAAAGGATTTTCCATACAAGCAAATTTTTCATCGATTTTTATTATATAAAACTTCACGTCGAGTTTGTGTTTTATATTTACAAAGGTGGATTTACTTGTATTTCCAAATGCGTTAATGAGGTCTTTGCCGTTCTTCTTGTTTGGCGTTAAGGCTGTACAGTAACCTTCTTTCCTTCTGCAGCCAAGCTTCGGAATTCTTTTCCTGCTTCCAGTTTTTCTCGACGCCTATACCCTCTCTATCTTCCAGATTCAGAAAGGTCTATAGTTTCCTTCTTGGTCGATCCGTACCTTTCTTCCTTCCCTTGACGTTTCCTCGTTTTCTTTTAAGGTTAAGCCTGGGGTCGGCAGGGGCGTCGGGTTGTCCAGTTCCATCAGGTTTTCTGCCCTTATTAAATCCGGTTCACATTTCAAAGCACTGTTCAGTCTTGGCCTCACGTCTTTCTCCTTACCATATTATTTATAGGTACTTGCATACTGTGCCTGTTTGTTTATTTAGCTACTAAGGTTCTGATTCATTTTGTCAATCAGGTTGATTATTTGTTCATTTTACTGTAACAGGAAATGACATATATGAAAGTGTGGGTATTCAAAGCACCATTCAATCTTGGTCTCATGTCTTTCTCCTTGCCATATTATTTATAGGTACTTGCATAATGTGCCTGCTTATTTAGCTACTAAAATTCTGATTCATTTTGTAAATCAGTGTAATTAATATTTCATTTTACTGTAACAGGAAAAGACATATCTTATAATGAAAATGTGGGAAATTTTTTGCAGACTAATAAAAGAAAGAGACGCAAAATGACCGAATCACCGAATGATATTTTGAAGGGTATAAAGTACAGGTTGAAATGTAGGACATAAAGAAGTAATATTGTGAATGATAACACAGCTTCACAATACACCCACGGCTGTAGCCAGCTGCATAACGTACTGTAAGAAACTCGCTCGATAAGATAAAGGGTACATTCATAGTGTTTGATAAAAAACAAAACAGGAAAACCACGTGAGAAAGAGAATGATTTAGTAATTCACTAATTTTGTCGAGAGAATACCTGTTCAATCTTCCATCCCTCTTGCATGCAGTCTTGATGTCCTCATTCAACCGAGTCGTTTTTTAAAATTAGTTTGGACCGTTTTATAGATTCAAATTTCCAACCATTTGTTATTCTGAAAATTGCATAAATTGACTTCACGAAAAAGTACATGTACATACATGCATAACACGCAGAAGATTAAAACTAATAAATGTACCTATACTCATGCATGCCTCAACATAAGTATAACCATGTATGCATGCATGCATAAACGCAAAGCTGTTTTATGCTTCCAGAAGAGAGAGTCTCGAAGTATGTAGACAAGCGTTACTCTTTGCCATTCATTATTCCGTTACATTCACGTCGACCATAACATTAAGCAAGGGAGGTGAAGTGAAGTTACCCGTACCTGGCAATCATTTCCCCCCCCCTCTCTCGCCGCCGTTGGAAGAGCTGTTTTGGTTGGGGGCGGGCGGTTGGTGGGGAGGGGAACAAAGTCTCCGCTGTGGATACGCTATCAGTAGAGATAACGAGGGTGGAAAGTGAAGGTCTTATCTTTTGGTTGGGTTGAACGCACCCGGTCTGTCCCTTCTTACGATTCATCTCTCCCACAATGTGTTTCAGATCGTCTGTCAACACATTTCGCCCAGTTTCATTACTTCTAATCGACTTGGTTAATTATCATTACTTTTATGAGTTTTAATATGATCTCAGCATGTTATCGAGTATTTAATGTCATATGGAACTTCATTTTCGTCTGATTTTGTAGGATTGTAGGAAGTCATTCTGTTGTACTGAATCTCATTCAATATATATACGTCACCTGAGATAGCGCCTTATATCTATTCTGTTTGAGACTTTGGGAATTTTGGTCGTGTTTTCTCAGCAAGAATTAGGACATTAAACGTCTTCCTTATTTGTTAGGAACAGAAAGTGCGTCACTGTAGTGGTCGAGGAAAGAAAACGCAGTTAAATACATTTTTGGAAATAAAGAATATGTGGATGATTACGCACTCACATTTGCTCTGTTAAACTATATTTTTAAACGGCAAGCACAGACGAAAACTTCAAACAGATACACAAAGCAGTCTTTGAGAAATAAAGGTAAAATGCGCATAAATCACAATAAATATACTAAATGTATTCTACTGTAGTCTTATGCGAGAGCGTCTTGGACCAGATGTTAGATAATACCTACACTGAAATCTTTCATTCATAGTTTCATTAGGCGAAGCCAAGATGGCCATACATACAAATATATTGACCAAACGTGAATCTCTTCTGTTCATGAGGATTCTCCCCCTGCTTCCGTATTTTTCTGGTTCTTGTCAACGTCCTCACTTGAAGTAGCAGAGATGTCTTTCGCTTCTCTTGAAACCCTTTTCCCTGCCTTACCTGTCCCACTGGCATTTGCTCTCAAAAATACCACTGGATTACCACTGCTGGACTGGTGTCGGTGTTTTAGAGGTAGCTGAATTTATGAGGTCTGTTTTGGATCGTAAAATACCTTTTATACTATAGGCACAGATTTTTCATTATAGTATCTTTCTCCTACGATTCAGAAGTCTCAATCCCATGGGTTATTTCGCCGTCAGATTTACTCCTTTATTATCTGTGATAGCATCCGTAACAGTCGTCACGATGGATTGTAGGTTAATGAGTGATGATAACACCACTTCTGTAGGGCTAGAGTTCGAATCCCACTAAACGAGACAGAACATCTTCATTAATTTCTTCTTCGGATTCGAGGGTTATAGTGGTCAGCGTATCGTAAATGTTTGAGGGAATCGAGTAGTTAATGTGACTGGTAGATTCTACATGTGCAATAATTTTCATCTCTTAAAAAACTGATTAATACCTTACTAAAGGTCAGTAGATAACGAGGCTTCAAGTGCTAATGAAAAAAGAACAAGCGGTCAATATATTTGCATGTATGGCCATCTTGGATTCGCCTGGTGAAACTATGAATGAAAGATTTCAGTGTAGGTATTATCTAACATCTGGTCCAAGACGTTCTCGTATAAGACTACAGTAGAAGACATGTAGTATATTTATTGTGGTTTATGCGCATTTTACCTTTATTTCTCAAAGACTGCTTTATGTATCTGTCTAAAGTTTTCGCCTGTGCTTGCGTTTCCTTTCCCCAACTGACTTTTCAACAGTGACTCAAGGGGGGAGGAAAACTCTTCACATGAATGAGCAAACTCTCGCTAGCTTCTATTGCACAGTCAAATTATGGCACTCTTGTGCAAGATTTACACTGGTTATATGGTGGGTTTCAAGCAAAGGAGGTCTTTTTACGTGATAGCGGTTCAATTAAAGGAAGTCTTGTTATATGGTAGGCATTGTTTATGTTACATTACCACCAGAGACCATACCTACGCACTTGATATGCAACACTGGAGGTTGGAAGGCCTCCCTGCATGCTAATGGCAATATATTACAGCTAGGGTAGCAATAGAGAGAGAGAGAGAGAGAGAGAGAGAGAGAGAGAGAGAGAGAGAGAGAGATTATTTGATGGATAGAGTTGAAAACTGCCAAATGGAAAATAAGATGCCCATCTCTCTCTCTCTCTCTCTGTTGTCCAGCAGTAACTCTTCTTCTACATCTTTTCTTAAAGAACTTTGGGACTGATTTTTCGTTACTGTCCACTTGCAGGAGTGCAAGACTGTCCTGTGACAGAATAGCTCTTGGAATTCATTATTATCTAGTATACAGTCCTTGAGGAAGTACACTTTGAAGGCTTTAGTACTTGAAATCAGTATGATAATTTTAGTCCTTGTAATCAGTTACCTATTTAACAAGTGTTCTGGGATTATCTGTATTCTATTCTTTGTACTGAAAAGGCCATTTAGGTTATAGAGACCAATGAAATATTCGAAAGAAGCTGTGCAGGTAGGATCTACTGGGCTAATAAAATACCCAGTTTGACTCTGAATACAAGAAATGGTATGCTTGAGCAAACTGGGGTATTTCGCATTATGTAACCCACATGGCATTTAAAGAATTTTTTTTTTTTTTAGCCATACTGCCCGGCGTCAGTAGGAGAGATCGCTGATAAACTATTCTGAGCGTAATATTCAGAGATAAATATTCCCTTCTCGATAGCCATGCTGATTACTTAATGGCTCCTCTCATTACCAACATTCTCATATACTTACATATGGATCATGTTAAGGCCTCTGTGTTACTAACGGGAGAAGCCCATTCTGTGTTCGTGTGCGTGTGTGTGTGTCTGTCTCATGGTCTTACTCTAGTTGAATATGCAAGTACAGGTTTGAGAGCGTGCCTAACGAGAGCATGTCTTTAAAGCCTGATTTCAGATGATCAAAACAAGTAGCAAAAGCATCGATGCTGAAAGGAAGAAGAAGAAGAAGAAGAAGAAGAAGAAGGAGGAATATAAACAAGACGGTGTCCAGTCGAATTTGACGTTTTAATGACACAAGAGGGGATGTATTAAAAATCACGTGGGATATTTCTCTGCTGCAGATTTCATTACTACAACTATCGAATTCAGAACCTTACTCCGATTTAGTCTTTCTGATCTCATCTAATGCGTCGTAAGTGAAATAGTGAAGACTGGAAGTCAGTATAATATAGCTCTCTCTCTCTTGTTGGTCATTTCGACAACCAGAATACTTTCGCAATTGTTCTAACTCGATCTGGCACCTGAAATCCAACTCCAAAGTCAGAAATGACAGCATTGCTTTCAACAGCCGTTGCTAATACAATCAAATTCACACGGAGGGGGCCTCATTGAGGTACTCCCAATCCCTGGAGAGGCGATGTTGCCATTCTACAGACAATTTACGTATTACTGTACTCTCGCTGCCTTTGAATGTATCTTCCAAGCATGTATTGTTAAAGAGTATGTATACCTGACCATGAGTAGCTATACATTCATCCGAATGAATTATATATATATATATATATATATATTGTATATATATATATAATATATATATATTGTATATATATATAATATATATATATATTGTATATATATTAGACACACACATACATATATCGAGAGAGAGAGAGAGAGAGAGAGAGAGAGAGAGAGAGAGAGAGAGAGAGAGAAGCACATTTTTATGCAGTGATTTAGCATTCGAATAAAGGCGTTGGACCTTGCCAATAACATCAGTGTTGTGTCCAGTTTTAGCCGCATTTGTTCAAACGGTGAAAAATTTCAAACTCCCAAGTTGCTGTTCATTCCTTTATAAAAAGGAAAGAATTTCGTATTCACAGCACTCGTGTGTAGGAAAACATGCATTATATAATCGTCTCATATGTAGAGTAATGTACGTAATTACATACTGGCTATCTTTGCATGCATGATAAAAGCGAGTTGTAATCGCCCCAGCTTTGTCTTGTACACACACAAATATATATATGTATACATATACATACACATGTATATACACATGCATATATATATATATATATATATATATATATATATATATATATATATATATATATATATATATATATATATATATATATATATATATATGATTATAACCACCTTACCTCGTGATTCATCGATCTCACATTACCACAGGTGAAAAATAAAAGACTGGGTGTTGGTCCTAACCGGTTTCGACTCTATTTCCAAACACAAACACCCACACACACACGCGTGCACACACATATAAATATAAATGTATATATCTATTATCACGCCATTTTCGGTTTCATATTTGATTCTTAACGAGTAAACTTTTCGTTACAAACCGTCACAGTCAGAGCCCTTTTCCGCCATTACCGGTTGACAGACTACCAAATACTTCAAACGCTTCTTGAGTCAACAGAGGCACAGTGGGATTTAAATGAACCTTCACATACCGTCACCATCACCGGGAGCAATGTCGGGTTTCTCGCTCAGTGAGTGACGTGACGTCAGAAGGAAGAGGTTTCCGGTTCTCGACAAGTCTCTAGGGATGAGGTTGGCCCCGCCCTTTCTTGACCCCTGCTGACCCATTCACAGCTCGGTCAGTCGGTGGAGAAGACAGGTCAGGTACTAATGATGTACCTTGCAAACGTGAGCGGAGGACTGTACCTTACAGATAATGTGGCACGTGTATATACAGTATATATATATATTTAGATATATGTATGTATATATATATATATATATATATATATATATATATATATATATATATATATTTACATATATTTAGATATATATATATATGTATTTATATATATATATATATATATATATATATATATATAGAGAGAGAGAGAGAGAGAGAGAGAGAGAGAGAGAGAGAGAGAGAGAGAGAGAGATCACGTGATAATGTGATTATAATCATATATATATATATATATATATATATATATATATATATATATATATATATATATATTTATTTACTGGCTAAGAACCAATTGGTTACTTAGCAACGGGACCTACAGTCCTACTGTGGAATCCAAGAACCACATTATAGCGAGAAATGAATTTCTATCACCAGAAATAAATTCCTCTAACTCTTCATCAGCCGGCCGGGGGAATTGAACTCCGGCCCAACAGACATACAAGACCGTTGGAGACTGCAGCATGAAGCCTTTTGCCTTAACGGGAGTGGCCACGGAGAATAACAACACATGTCATTGCCACACTCATTCTCAACCTACTGAATGGTGGATGAACTCTGGTGTGGTAAAACTAACATGTTACTAGTCGCTTCGTGAAACTGTCATAAATATTATGGCTCTTTTTCTCCTTTCTCATATATTGTATGTATATAATATTTATATGTGTGTGTGGGGGTTGTATATGTATGTACATTATATATATATATATATATATATATATATATATATATATATATATATATATATATATATATATATATATATATATATATATGACTGTGAAATATTTTCTGTTAAAACAGAATTCCATCAAATATAGGGGAGCCCATAGAAATGCCCAAATGTGGAAAATAAAGGCTATATTTCAGAGACCAAACTGTCTCTCTCCTCAGGCAAATAGTGAATTCACTATTTGCCTGAGGAGACAGGCAGTTTGGTCTCTGAAATATAGCCTTTATTTTCCACATTTTAGCATATATATATATATATATATATATATATATATATATATATATATATATATATATATGAACATTTCCAAATTGAAGGAACAGACAAAGTGATTACGAAGGAAACCTACATTCAGTGCGACCCTCAGATTATGGCTTTTGATAAGTGTGAATCCAAGTGTATTTGGAGTGGTCTTGTCACAAGCGATAAGATTTGATAAGGGCGACCCTACTCTGCTGATACGGCTGAACTTGGGGTTTTATTTTTTACGTAACAATACGGTTCCACTCCTTTCTCGAGCTGTCTTTTTATAGAAATACCATTAAAAACATTAGATGCTTAGGATACTTTGGCTTCTGTCTATCTATCTTTTTATCTATAGAAAAACATGACTTCATGCGCATGAAAGTTTGTAGGGGTTGGCATCAGTGAGTGGAATTTTTTTCGCTTCTCAGTAGTTCTTTCAGGATAAGGGCACTATACAGTGCCTTTACCCCACCTGGCTATGGCCCATAGCACACGATTAACTACCAAGTACATAGTTAATTGTTTAGGTCAACAGAGGCGCAATGGAATTTTTGGAGATCGAATTATATATGTATATATATATATACATATATATATATATATATATATATATATATATATATATATATATATATATATATATATATATATATATATATCTGTGTATGTGTGTGTGCATTGAAACAAATGGCTTAGTTTTAGAACTGGCAGTAGGCTGTCCACCCCTGAACATTCCAACATAAGAAATCACTCCAAAATGTGTAAAACCTATATTACATAGAATACAAAGACTTCAAAGTTGTTGGAAGAGTTTACAATGATATTGACCTGGGCAGTTTAGAATTTCTTGTAATAAAAAAGACAGCCCCAACCCTAAATACCCAGTTGTCATCTACGCAATTGTTTGTACACTAATTTGATGTTTTACAGACACGTTGTCATTGTTTTTTTAAATGTTTTCTCTCAGTCTCCTCACGTCCACTGCTCGGGTGGGTTCTTGTGTGTAGCTGTGTGTTGAATTTGTTTTCCTATTTATCTTTCATCTCATACTTTGTAGTGATTTTCTGTGTTTTATTTTTTCCAATGTGATTTATATGAGTGTTTTTAAGTGTAAAATTAAACTATTATAGTGTCTTAAAATGGTTTCAGCCTTGAAAATGCCGACTGGAAAGTACGTTTCGAAACGTCGGCCAATCAACTGTTTTATGTACAAGATGCCTGTCCCTTCGCTTCACCTTATATATATACATACACACATACATACACATATGCAGTTTCATACACGTATACATACATGCTGTTATACTCAGGCATCCAAGAATGCAGTAACCTTTGTGTTCATAAACATATTATTATGATTACTAGTCATGGCATGACTGAATCTTGGCGTCAGTCAAGAGGCAGCGTTGATGCAGGCTCACTTTTCCAGGAGAAAAGTTCGTTACTAGAAGTATTATGAGGGCAGCTAAACCGGTTGGTAAATGTGGCAGGCATGAAATGGGTTTGCCGTGAGATTACGCAACAGTGTCTTCGTTTTACAAGGCTATGATCACCAGAGGAAGTCTAGAACAGACGTCATAAATACAGAACTGTGATTAAGCTGCTGCCACCCCAGATCAGCTTGTCCTTGGATCATCCGCAATAAAATGTTTAAAAGCCTAGGTGAAGCCAGAGCAATAAATCGTGTCATGTGATTCATTCCTACACAGAATTTTTCGAAATTCTGAGAACGAGTCCTGTCATATATATTTACTTTATTTATGATTTATGCCCGTTCTGTTCACTTCTTTGGTGAACGGAGGCACATTTGGATTTAAAGACACCTGTCTGAAATATTTTCCATCAATTGAATCGATTACGATAACAATTCTAACCTCTCACTGGGCTTACATTCATTCCTTGTTGTTCTAAACCTCACAGCTTATATTTAGAAATCTACAAATAATAACTTTTATTTCTTTTAGATATGTTCGATTCTGATGCGAGGTACAGCATGTGTATATATATATATATAAATAAATATATATATATATATATATATATATATATATATATATATATATATATATATATATATATATATATATATATATATATATATATATATATATATAATAATGAAATCCACTGGTCACTTTTACCAGATATATATGTAATTGCAACAGCCACAATCCACTCTTGACTTCTCGAATTCTTCTCGCTTTTTGGATATGCTTATCACTGCAAAGCCGTAAGATCTTGCGCTTGGATCTTACGGCTTCTGTAGTGACAAGCATATCCAAAAAAAAAAAAAAAAAAAAAAAAAAAAAAAAAGAATTCGAGAAGTTAAGAGGGCATTGCATATTACAATTACATATATATATATATATATATATATATATATATATATATATATATATATATATATATATATATATATATATGAGAGAGAGAGAGAGAGCACAGAAGAGACCAAGTACTCTCTCTTCCAATGGAAGATTCAGCGCGGGGCACTGGTGCCCGAGATGACGACAAGAGGAGGTGGCGTTCTGGAACCCTGTCCTTAAATGGCGGGCGATCGCGCCCGGCATTAATGTCTGACCTTTCTTATTTATTCCTGGGCTGGAGCAGCTACGTTGCGTAAGAGCCGAAGTTTATGGTCCTGATTCGCTTAAGGCGCCGATCTCTGTCATCCTGACCGTCTCGTTTGTGAAAAGATATGCAAGGCTTCACCCCACGAGTGTAGTAGCAGCACTCGCCAGTGTGGGCTCGCTGCCGAAATTGAATGCCGAGTTTCACGGAGTGGGCGAGATGGTTCACAGATAGATATGTACACACAAATATGTGTATAGTTGTAAGTGTGCGTACGACTGCACGCCTTTTGCCTTCATGGATGGAATTTTCAGAAAACTGGAATTATTTCATATATATATATATATATATATATATATATATATATATATATATATATATATATATATATATATATCTTCTATAATGATAAAATTCAGTGGATCTCGTTTGTCCTCCCCGGATGACACAGTAGGGGAGACATGACACAGCCACCCAGCCCCTGCAAACCGGTTGGTCAGCCCTGGGTGGGGGCGGGGTAGGTAGGGGAGACATTCACCCTCCTCCTGCAAACCTGTTTGTCCGCCCTGGGTCGGGGTGGGGTAGGTAGGGGATTGGGAAGGTAGGGAGACAGAAGCGCTGGGTTCCAGTGCGTGTAGCGTGTGCCAACAAGCTCGTGTGTGTATATATATATATATATATATATATATATATATATATATATATATATATATATATATATATATATATATATATATATATGTATATATATATATATATATATATATATATATATATATATATATATATATATATATATATATATATATATATATATATATATATATATATATATATATATATATATATATATATATATATATATATATAGCTTCTGAGTGAAACTGAGATATTAAACGTTCAGTTTTGCATTTTAAATGTATGTCAGGCTTCTTATGATTTAAGATAGTGTATCAGATCACGCTAGATAATTTACATACACCATAGAGCACTGGAAATCTTGTGTGATTGTATGTACACAGGCACACACATACACGTGTATATATGTATATATGTGTGTGTATATATATATATATATATATATATATATATATATATATATATATATATATATATATATATATACATATGTGTGTATATATATATATATATATATATATATATATATATATATATATATATATATATATATATATATATATTATATATATATATTTATGTGAATATGTGAAAGGACTCTTAGAAAGTGAATCTGACTCCCCGTAGTGAATTAACGTAGAAATGAATGAAAAATGACATCGAACAGCTTTCTAATGATGTATCTCACAAAGAAACTTAGTTATTTGCCTCCTGTCTCGAAACATGGCGATGAATATAGCAGGACAATATATAAGGGAATAAAACTGATAATTATCTAACAGCAATACCTTTAGAGACATCTCTTTCCACACATTCGAATAATATAAGTAACGAGATTAATATATTATTAATTTCATTGCTTGTATCATTCGAATGTGGGAATAATATATGTAATGAAATTAATATATTTAAAAAAAAAAAAAAAAAAAGAGAGGTTTTGAAGCCCTTCATATCACATCTCTTCTTCTGCCATCAGATACACCTGTCCCTGTTACTGGCTGTCACCGTTTCCTTTGCCGTCACTTTCGTCCTGTCGAATCCCGTCCCTCAGTCCGACCACAGCCACCACCACCACCACGGCCACCATTCGACGGGAGCGGAGCAGGACTATGAGGATGCCGACTACTACGATTACTACTACGAGGAGGGAGGCGAGACCGAAAAGCCCTGCTGAGGCTGCCCCTCCTCCGGCTGGCGTAGTGGATGAGGGAGGTCACGACCACTCTCCCTCAGATGCTGTTGGAGATGTCGCTAAGGGAGCGTCTGAGAATCCCCACCACCACCACCATCGTGGGCATGAGGTGACGATGGCGAAGATGCCTCCGGTAGAAGGTGGCCACGAAATTCCAAGTGAGAACATATTTTTTTCCCTAAAGAAATCTGTTTATTTGACCGTCATGTACGTTGACTTATAACAAATGAATTGTTGAAGTTGAGAGACACAGGTTTTGAAATTTAATTCGCTGTTTGTTTTATATTTGAAATACTTTAGGTGCTGTAAAATTAAGGCGCTCAGATTTCATAGCAAGCATAGATAGAATGATCTAACGGCTATTTTTCGCTCTGCTTTTAATTAATTTCATCTAGTAAGTCAAGGCATTGTTTTCTAGTTCCTCTAGTGTGATTTTTATAGAACATAATTATGCAGCATCTAGTCGATTGGAGAATGAGATGCAGGATTATGGGTCAGCATAAACGGGGTAGGTTATGGAATGATAATGAATATCGTATTTTAAGTTCGATTATATGAAAAGAAGAAGATCATCTTTCTTAAATGCTCTCTAACTATCAATGGTAGTAAACAAAAGCCATCATCAATTTTCGCCTCAGGTGATAACAGAATAGTTAGTGGGTCTGCCCTACTTTTCCCTGCTCTGCTGGATTTAGTTTGCTTTTTATCTCATGAACATCTAGACGATGCCCCTTTTCTCACTCGGCCAGGCGGCTGAGATTTCCTGCCCCTTCCAGGATGATCAGTTCTGGTTTTGCTTCCTGTGAGACAAGAGTAAATCTCGTGTCCAGCTCAGAGGAATAAAACCGTACATGTTTTGACTTACGAACCTTTACTGCAGATAGTGTAGCAATGCGTTGCTTTGTACCTTTGCATGCAAAAAGGCTTTGCCATGAATTTTTCCATAAGGTAAGTAGTCTTCTTAATTGATATGCTTTTTAACTTGCTTGGCTGAAGACATTATTACTGAGACGATTGCAGCTCTAACCCTGATTACTTACAATGATTGAAGAATGCCGACATGATTCCTCTAACCCTGCAGAAGATTGCAGTGCAAGCTTTACAGTGCATGGCTATGCTGAGCCTCTGATTCCTTAAGCCGCTGCTAACACTGCTATTCGAGCAACAGCAAACAAGATCTGCCTCTTGCACTCTCTTTCCTGGCGTGAGATTTGGAACTTTATTTTTTCTGATTTCCAGTAGACACAGATGGATTAGCAAAAGGCGTTGCAGAGTCATCACAGGATGTGGAGACCTTACCAATTCCGCTGCCACTGAAGAGCCAAGGAGAGCAAATTATGGTTGAAGAGTCAGAGAGTTTACCAGAAAACAGTATTGACCAGGTGCCTAATTCTGTTCCAGTGGAAGCTGAGGTGCCAAGTGTACAAATGAGTGAAAATCATGCAGAAGGCAGTCAACCTGCTGGGATTCCAGGAGCATTGCCAGGTATTAAAGGTGCAACTGGAAATGAACCTGCAATTCCAGACAGCATTTTAGAAGGTGAAATTCATCAAGAACTGAGTGTTGACAGTCCAAATATTATTGAAAATGAAGTTCCCCAAGAACTGTCTGCTATCTCAGACCCTTTAGAAAAGCAAGACGACCAAGCTCTGGCAAAAGATGACATTCCAAGTTCAGCAGATGGCGCAAACTCAGTCCAGTCTTCTGGAAATGATGATATCCCAGTAGATGCTGTGGCCCAGGCAGCACTGGCAGCACCCCTTGTCGAGACTGAAAATCAAGAAACTGTAAATCCAAAAGCAAATGAAGGAGCTGCAGAGAATGTTATGTTAGAATTAGAAACACCAGAAAACTCCTTGGGATCACTTGATGTTGTTCTAGATGCAGAACTTCCCTCTGGCATAGAACCAGTGTTTCCCGCTGTTGCGAATGTTTCAGAGAATGGAACTTCAGGTCCAGCAATAGCAGACGCTGGTGTAGAATTAGGCACTGTGATAGGTAACATAACAAAAACAGAAAATCCAATGATCATATCGCCAACAGCAAAACTTCCACCTCCAGTTACTGAGCCTTCACTTCCTTCACCAACACTTACAGAAAAAACACCTATCTCCAGTGATGTTTTAAAACTTGATAGTGAGTAAGCATTCTTTAACGTAACTCACCATGCAAATGTTACTTGTTACATTGTCTCTAATTAACAAGATGGCAGTGATATTGAAGTTTTTAAAGATGATTTTCATTTATTAGTAAGAGTTTCCAGGGCCGTGTGCAGGATTTTTTTTTTACAAAGGAGGGATTAGAGAAATGATTTTTTCATACCGTAGTTTATCAGTTTTTTATACTGGTAAAATGAGTGACAAAATAAAGCAGACTAAAATGATCAGACAGGAAAATAAAGTAATCTAAAATGATCAGACAGTACACTGTTTTATAAAAAAATATATTTTTTTTACCTCTTAGAAACGGCACATTCTCTACATTTTTTCGTATTTTAACACTTTATTCCTTCCAAATGGTGGTGGGTGGTGGGTTTTAGGGTTAAATTCCACGTGCACTAGAGCAGACGACATAAAACCGTCTATATTTGATTTATGCCTTTTACATGCAGACTGCTGTTACAGAATCTTTTTATACTCTCTTTTTTTTAATCTCATTCTGAGACTGCTTTTACAGAATCTTTTTATACTCTCTTTTTTTTAATCTCATTCTTAGACTGCTTTTACAGAATCTTTTTCTACTCTCTTTTTTTTAATCTCATTCTTAGCGCTTCTCTGAACTTTTGGCCCTGTCCGTATTTGAAGTCTTATTAGACAGGGTTATGGGCCTTAGCCACTGGCGTAGTGGTAATTAGCAAAGTATGGATCAGGCATCTTCTTTTCTTTCACAGTGCTTCTTTCTCAAATGAATGATTTTACATTCAGTGTCCTTTTGAAAATGCCACCCTTTTAAGCACGACCTCATTTGTTTAGTCTCAACCATACCTACACCTACAACTAAGCCTTTCTGTAAACTTTTGAATAATGAGTTTGTGTTTATTGCTCTTATCAAGTTTTTTTTATAGAAATAATGCATAAAAACATCCTCTGTTCCTGAGAAGGGGGGTGTTTTCATGCTTTTAGCTATTGCTTCTCATACTTTGTATCAAAAGAATTGAGAACATGTCATGTATTCATCACAAGGAACCTGGATCGTCATGATCATCTCTGTTAGAATCTGTAGGGATTTCTCAGTGCTCAGTCAAGGAAGAGATCTTCTAAACTACCTTGATTTTCCTTGTTATTTTCTTTCTGAAGAACTCGGGAACTTTCTTGCCTATATTCTTGGTATTTACATGAATACAATGTATTCCTTCCCTATCTGCCACTTCCTCTGCTTTTATTGATTCCCCTCAGCAGATATATTCTTCCTATTCCTCTTTGCTAATGTTGTTCAGGCTCTCTTTGTCCTACTGTACTCTTGTGCAGGTGATTCTACTCTTCACAACCATTTTCTTGTTCTTCACAGCTGACTGTGCTGTCCTAACAATTTTTGCAGATATAAATGGTACATTTTTGGTCTTTCAGTGGCGCATTCAATTAAGGGGATGCTCAGAGATTTTGCTTTCCTTGTTAAGAGTTGAATAAGACCCTTCCCACTTACTCATTAATTTATTTCTTGCCAATAGGTAGGGGTGACTTTCATTTGTACAAAATTCCACGCTTTTTTTTCCCTGTCTCATAACTGAACCACTGCCTTTTGGATGTTTATGAGGTACACTTAAAGATTTATCTGTCTACAGGTTGAAGTGAAGGTTCAGCTACTCTGATTATTCAGATCTAAAATATGGAATTCCTTTCCCATTTCCCCCATTCTATTCATTATGACCAGTACGTTATTCCGTACCCCGATACTGAATCCGACGGTACAACATGGTAGGGAAATTAAGCAGAGACAGAGACGAACAGGGTAGACATTCTTCAGGCTCAGCGTTCAAAAATAAATTCTTTCCTCACAGATGTGACTTACTGAACTTTGTGGAGCAATGTCTTTTATATCCTAAACGAGTGTATTTTTCAGATTTTAATAAAATCACGTCTTAGTTAAGCAGGATTTATGATGATTTTTCCAGTCAGAATCTTGTTACAATAACTATGAATAAGTTGATACACTTTGTTCGAGCGTTGCTTTCATCTTAGTCTTTCATTCTTCTCCTCCTCTTCGAACGCCAGAGAGTTGCACACAACCGCCCGTAACGGGAATGTGCAGAGGAGCGTTCCCTATGTTTTATTTTGATCCGAAGACTCTCCAGTGCAAGCAGTTTGTTTACGGAGGCTGCCGAGGCAACGAGAACATCCACCGAACAGCCGAAGACTGTTATAAAAAGTGCTACCCAGCTGGGATGAAGAGTAAGTGACACAGCTCGAGTTTTGTATATTTATCTTATACGAAGCGACCAATTACCTTTAGTCGTCATTTTCATGATAATTGCTTGCTAGCAACGTGACTTTTTTTTCTTATAGATACTTGTTTAACACACAGATAGTTCGATAGAATTAGGTCTCATTTTTTTCTTATAGATACTTGTTTAACACACAGGTAGTTCGGTAGAATTAGGTCTCATTTTCTCAAAGTTATCTGATCGGAATACTAATCACTTTCATGAAAACAATTTGCTAGATACACAATGATTTGTCTGATAGTTATTGAATAGGACTGTCTCATTTTCTGAAAGTTATCTGTACGCAATACTAACCACATTCACGATAACTAGTTAATTAATCACTTAGAAATACGACAAAGTTTTTCTACGATTGACTCCAAGAATTCAGATGCATTTTTGTGTGTCTGCAGAGACTGCAACAGCCGTATCGACGAAGGCCTCCCAAAACGGCTACCTGATTATCAGGAGCGGAACCGGTGCCTCTGTCCTGACCTTCACGGGGAAAGAAGTGGCCGCAAAGGTCGATCCACCAGTCCTGACTGACTTTACCATCACGTTAGTTTTTATCCCGATTTTACTTTAGATGCGTTAATAGACGTGAAAGTTCTTGGTACTGACCTTCTGCCTGTCACTTTCCTGTGGGATTCGCTTATACCATGATTAAATGAAATGTGTTCGATGTCTGCGTTTTCTTTGGTTACTGGTTTTACTCGTTTTTCCATCATTGAGCTGCAGTGACGTTAAGTGTGGTATAGCTGTGGCCAAGATGCACTTTTTTTTGATAGTCACATTCCCTTTTCGAAACTGTCATCATGCGTCTTTTGAATCCATAAGAAATTTCTCCTGAATGTGCCATCAAATAATGCAGTTCATTTAATCAGAATAGTAATAATGTTAATTAACTGCTTTAATGGATGAAATAAGAAACATCTACAGAAAAAGAGTCAAGTGGAGTATAACGTTAAGCATGTGTCCTTTCAAAAGCGACAATAAATACTTTTGCATAAGGAAATACTATTTTTTCTTACGAGATATTGATATCAGTAGTGTCTGATGGGTTATATTATATTCAGTAATTGTTTTAATTTTTCACCTTGTCTTAATCCAGTGGCGTCTACGCATTCAAACTTCACTTCAGGACTGATAGACCTCACGGCTTTATAGCGTTCTTGCGTCAGGTAGGATGTTACTTACTCTTCTATGTAGTAATACAATAATGTTAAATATATATATATATATATATATATATATATATATATATATATATATATATATATATATATATATATATATATATATAACTGAATCACGAAAATATGGAACGTGATGAATATATAAATAAAGATAAAATCCACGAAGGAAACGGAAACACTGGAGTGCTGCGAGGCCTTTCGACGCTAGGTCCTTTACTTAGCAGACTGAAGACATATAACAGTAAGTTTACAAAGAAAGCTCATATAAATGACAGATGGGGATTTTATATATATATATATATATATATATATATATATATATATATATATATATATATATATATATATATATATATATAGCCACAATTGTCTCTCAATTTCTTTGTCCCAATATTTTGGAAATTACATAACAATATATATATTGGAGAAGCAAATCCACAGTTATGTATATGTACATATATTTAAAGATAAATAAACCTATACTGATTTATCTTTAAATATATGCACCTATACATACCTGTGGACTTGCTTCTCCATTCTAAGACTCGTGCTACTATGAGTATTTTTTAAATAATCAGAAAATAATCTGTTTGTCACCCAGGTCACGGTCCCCGAGGAGGTCAAGGACAAGCGCCTACAGCTCTACATCTACCTGAAGAAGGGCCACTTAGGAGTCACTCACATCTTCGACGGGAAGACCGAGACTTTCATCATGAGGCGAGGTGGGAGGGAAATCACGATCGCCTTGTTTTTTTTTTTTTTTCCTGGGGAGTTTGTGCGTTCGTTTGTGGTCATTTCGTGCCTCCTGCTCTGCATGCTTGTGGTGTTTCTTTTTCAGGAAGATCGATCCAGAACTTTGATGTGTGATTGAGTTTTCGGAAAGCTCAGTAGGGAAGTCTCATTAATATTGAGTTTTCGGAAAGCTCAGTAGGGAAGTCTCGTTAATATTTCAGGTTTCATTAAGATGAACAGGGAAGTTTGATGTATGACTGAGTTTTCGTAAAGCTCAGATATTTCAGGTTTCATTAAGATGAACAGGGAACTTTGACGTATGACTTGAGTTTTCGTAAAGCTCAGATATTTTAGGTTTCATTAAGATGAACAGGGAACTTTGATGAATATTTGAGTCTTCACAAAGATTACTGGGATATTTTGATTCGTGTTTGAGTTTACATGAAGATTTATATGGAACTCTGAATAATAAGCAACTTTATGGTATGTTTGAGTTGCCACTAAGATTGATAGGGGGCTATATTCCATTTTGGTTTTCCATAGAGGTTGATAAGTAACTTTGATGCATATTTAAGCTTTCATACGGAATTTTATAACATGCTTGAATTTTTACAAAGCTAAGTACGAAACTGAAATACAGTATGTTTTGAAATGTTGGATGTTTGAGTTTTCATAAAGGCAAATAATAAAGTCTGAAGCATATTTTAGTCTCATGAATATTAATAAGTAACTTTGAAACAGGTCTGAGTTTTCATGATGATGAATAATATAGAACTGTATTGCAAAATTCAAAAGCGATGATGTGCATTTGGGTTTTCATAGTGATTAAAAGAGAACCTAGATGCTTATCATTTTAGTTCCAGTGAACAAATAGGGAAATCAGATCCTTATCTGAATATTCTTGAATGGAAGTAATTCTGCTACTTCCCGTCCTTGTGAGACTCTAGATGACGTATTTCTCTTACATCTTCCAAATGTGTATAGAAGTATTACTCTCTAAAACCTTGTATGCTTGTACTCAACAGGAGGGCTGCAAGGAGGAAACTGGCACTCGGCTTCGATCAAGATAGACTCTAGCAACGGAGAGCTGACGCTGAACGTAGACGGCCAACAGGAGTACTTCACCATTGGAGCGTTGGGTCTCAGGCCTCACTATGGAGGGAGTACCTTGGAAGGCTTTCAGTCTGTACTCTGGGTTGGAGGCAAGTATTCCACATCAAAATCTAAGGAAAATATCTGGGGCGCGAATTCAACATTCTTGGCGACCCGGAAATATAGATGACCCTGTGCATTAACTTTAGAGGTTTGGTTTGATGTACAATAGATACACACGTACAATAGATACACACATGCGCAGGCACTCACAGTCACTGACGAAGCGAGCATCCTTATCACTGGAACACCATCTGTGCGTATATACACATGCACATATATATAGGCCTATATGTACTGTATGTATGTATGTATGTATGTATGTATATATATATATATATATATATATATATATATATATATATATATATATATATATATATATATGTAGAATTTACTGGTCACTTTTACCAGATATATATGTAATTGTAATAGCCACAATGCCCTCTTAACCTCTCGAGGTCAGGTCAGGTTGGCAACGTGACCTCCTTGTGGTTATGGTGACACGGGTTCGTTTCGCGCTACCGGACATCACGACAACTTCAATTTCTTGCACTTGGATCTTAAGGCTTTATAGTGACAAGCGTATCCAAAAAAGCGAAGAATTCGAGAAGATAAGAGGGCATTGTGACTATATATATATATATATATATATATATATATATATATATATATATATATATATATATATATATATATATATATATATATATATATATATATATATATATATATATATATATATATCTTAAACTTTACCAGCAAACATAAAATCTGCAAATACACCCTCGAATAATTGCTTTCGTTTGTCATCCTACTTGACAGGTGTATTCGATAACGAGGTGATCTCGGAGGAGATGACCTTCGGAATCGAACCCTTCCACGGCTGCATTCAACACCTGAGCCTCAGCAGTGGTCCTACCTCGGAGGAAATGGTTGCAGTCAAGCCTCTGGTAGCCACGAGGCACACTGGAGTTAGAGAACATTGCGCCAACAAGTAAGAAGGACTACGATCATTTTGTTTTGATTGAATTCTGTCGTAGCACTTTTGGTAGAGTTTACCAATTGGTTCTTAGCCGCGTAAAATAAATCTATTCCTTCGGGCCAGCCCTAGGAGAGCTGTTAATCAGCTCAGTGGTCTGGTAAAACTAAGGTATACTTACTTATAATTTAACTGAGGTTGAAATACGGGTACTGAATTCATCGTTTGTAGATTTTGAGGTTCATTCAGTCTAGATGAAAGTACGAGTATTGAGGTCGTTGTCATGTAAACATATCATACTAAGAGCATTGATGGATGGTTTGTTATGTAAACGTCGCAGACAGAACTTTGGAATATTCCAAAGATACGAATGCAGGAGATATTTGTAGTTTTGGTGAATGTACAGCAAAACTTGAAAAATTACAGATTTAATAGAGAGAGAGAGAATATCTTTTGCAGTATCTATTTTTCGGTAATGTAAAAAAAAGGGTAAAAACTTTGCGTTATATCTACCAAATATGTTTGATAAATTTATAATTTGTTTATACGCACTTTGAGAAATAAAGAAGAGAAAACAATGTGTCAGAAACGACAGTATCCTAAGTCATGTTTAAAAGGCAATACACATGTAACATTCCGATGAGATGTTGAACCTTCACTGAAAATATGTTTAAATGGCTAATGCATATTTACTAAACCCATATGCAGTAAATGTGCCTCGCTGTCGAACTCCTCAGTTCCAGAGGTCCTTTATTCCTCACACCACTGGACTGCGGAACAGCCTCCCTTCAGAGGATGTCGTGTAATTGGAACTTCAGAAGTTCAAGCGAAGGAGCAATGCATTACTACCCTAATAGTATTCTCCTCGTATTTTAATGCATTTTTATGTATTTGTTAATTTATTAGTTTATTTTCTTTCTTTTTTAATGAGGGGGATCTCTTTCTGTATTTCCCTTAACCTCCTCTTATTTCTTCCTGATGAACACCATAATATTCTTTGGAAGCTTGAATTTCAAGTCAGTGGTCCCTTTGGTGGGCTTGTTCCATATGAATAGGTTTCGTCTTCTGAATAATAATAATAATAATAATAATAATAATAATAATAATAATAATAATAATAATAATAATAATAATAATAATAATAATGGAACGAGAAACCCACAAGATTCCTGTGTGTAACTTGTTTGCTTGTAAATATTTACATGTTACTTTTAAACATGTAAATATTTACAAGTAAACAAGTTATACACAGGAATCTTGTGGGCTTCTCTTTCCATCTTCAGAAGAAAACTGAAAGAAGTTTTTGTTTGGTTAATAGTAATAATAATAATAATAATAATAATAATAATAATAATAATAATAATAATAATAATAATAATAATAATAATTGCGAGAAAAGCTCTCTATCACGAGAGTTCGTAAATGTTCTGAAGGGTCCACAATAATATAACTGTTTAAAGCTCGTGTAAAATTCATAAAAGCTTTTATAAATTTTACACGAGCTTTAAACAGTTATATCATTGTGGACCCTTGAGAACAAATAATAATAATAATAATAAAAAAAAAACAAAACTGACCTCTTGCTTTCCTTTCAGCTGTAACGACAGGTTCAGGAACTTGTGCTCGAGAAAATCCCACTGCGTGGAACATTTCGATCACAGCACCTGCGATTGCTTCAACAGCGGCCAGGACGGACCTAAATGCAAGAACCCAGGTGAGTGACAAATTGCTGAACTGTGATGGAGAAAAATTTGCTGAAAACTGCTGTAAGTGTTAAAGCCATTCGACCTGATGATGAAGACATTCGTTGGTAAAACGTTACACTTGTTGTTCAGAGAACTTAGAGGGCTCAGTCACAATAGGATGGCCCCAATTTCCATCCACCCCAAAAAGTGTGAATAGCAATATGTCAGAATGGAAAGAGAAAGCTGTAATTTAAAGCTAGTGTATGCCTGCCGAGATTTCGAGTTTGATGATAGCTAATTATCATAATGATTGAGATGAATGCCATTAAAACGTTAGACAAGTTCTAAAAGCTATCTGTAATAAGTTATATCTGTTTATAAAGGCAATTGTGCTTGAAGGGGTCTCCGGGAGAAATATGGAAGCAAGTTAAGTTAGGCACTTTGAAAACGCTGAGATGATTATCATGAAATTGCTAGTTTGATTATAGTAAAGCAGTTCAATGAACTGTCATTTTCAAGAATGAAACTGTTATAAATCAAAGAACTGAGCCCGTTATCGTTAATGTAAAATTACTATCAGTGAAAAGGTCAAGACAGTGCCCGTTTCTACCTAGTATAAACAGCCACTTATACTAAGAGAGTTAGGGCAGTTATGATAAAAGATGATCTGTTTCAAATAAATTGATTTTGGACATGACGGAAGATTAAAACCATTTGCAAAGCTAAAACATATACATACGATTAAAGTTTACCTCGATTTTGTTGAGCTATTTTTCAGTGTTGATAAGATAGTCACACTACGAAAATCAAATAATTTTTCGTTACAGTTAATTAAGATGGAGATGATAAAAGGGTTGAAATTTTTCATTAAAGTTAATTAGGATGGCGATGATAAAAGGGTTGAAATTTTTCATAACAGTTAATTAAGATGAAGATGGTAAAAGGGTTGAAATTTTCTATAACAGTTAATTAAGATGGAGATGATAAAAGGGTTGAAATTTTTCATAACAATTAAGATGGACATGATAAAAGGATTGAATTATCACTTTCAGGGAGAAAAAATTCAGTTGTATACAACAGTATGAAGTAATCCATAATCTGAATGTCAGTCCACACTTGAAAGACCAGACTGTACCGATAAAGCAATGAACAACTGCAAAGGCCAATGGGAATGGCAATCTAATGCCCTATTCTAGCCCAGGCCCAAAGAAAACGAGAAACGAGAAAAAGGGAGAAAAGCAGGTTAGAAGTCAGGAAAACTGAAGCAGGAAGTTTGCCAGTCGAAGGAAATAAGTTTTCAGATTCACTGAAAGAATGAGGTCTCTTTCATTAAGACAACTGTAAGGATAAAAGAATGAATCTAGATTGGAACTGGAACTAGAATATAAAATTTAGGCCAAAGGCCATGCACTAGTACCTATGAGGTCATTCAGCGCTGAAAGGGAAATTGAGAGTAAATAGGTCTGAAAGGACTAACAGTAGGAAACCTCAAAGCAGTTGCAACATGAAACAATTGTAAGGAGAGGGTTGAGGAAAGTAAGAGGGAAGAAAGAGAATATGAACTAAGGCACAGTAAAAAGAATGAAATGGACTGTAGTTAGGGGCCGACGGGACGCTGCAAAGAACCTTAAGTAATGCCTACAGTGCACCACGTGAGGTACACTGATGGCACTGAGCCCCTACTGTGAGTGAATCCCGACTGATATTAATTTTGTTTTTTATTCTTCATCAGACGTTCCGGTTCTGTCCCTGAACGGGGACGGGCACGTGGTCCATCGGCTGTACGAGTGGATGGACCGGGTCCATTCCTACACGAATCGTATCTCCGTTGCCTTCAAGGTCAGTTCATTCTCTCTCATGTCGAGAAAGTCTGTGTGGTGATAGGTTAGTTTTACTTTACAAGCAATTGACCTAATTAGCTTCTAGCCAAAGGATCTTTTGAAAGTTTTAGGTTAGTTTTATTTTACAAGCAATTGACCCAATTAGCTTCAAGCAAAAGGATCTTTTGAAAGTCTTTCCGTTGTTTCACTCTTGGAATCAACACGATGGGCAAATGCTCCGACTCACGATTACGAATATACACACACACATATTATAATGAATTGGTCTTATTAACTTCTTTATATATTTTTTCTTACTCCCATAAAAAGAAACTTTCTTGTCAAGAACAATTTGGTCAGTGCTTCTTGGAATCGCTAAGGCTTTTGATGTTTGTGATCATAAACAGCAGTATTTACTTACTGTCCTATCAGAATATTATGAAACTTGTGTTAACTATTTGCAGCTTCTGAAATCTTATCAAGTTTCACTTATTCCTCACGTTCCTCGCTACATTGAACTGTATAAATTCATCCTTCTTGTTTGTTTAATCAAGTCTTTATATATATATATATATATATATATATATATATATATATATATATATATATATATATATATATATTTTTTATTTTACCTTCGCCAGTTAAGTAGAATCAACCAGTAAGGATGATTAACTCCATAGGTAGGTAAGACTTTGATCAAAGGTGTATCTGTTCAACGTACACATGATAAAAACATCTCGCAAACACTCAAAACAAGATAAAAGATAAAAAAAAAATATGATTGAAAATCCAGTCATTGGTCTTAGGAATGAAGACAAGCTCAGATCTTTTCCCAAATCAATTTACTGTCGGTGTCAGACCAATTTACTGTTTGTAGTTAATCAGTCAATCAACAAATCAGTCAAGCAATAACGTCCTCTCTTGCCAGACTCGCTTCGCGGACTCGATCCTCCTGTACGCGAACGCAGAGCACCCGGAGAGGCAGTACATCGCAGCCTCCCTCACTCAGAGTGGCACCATCTACGTCGAGGTCAACCTCGGGGCGGGGGCGGTCAGCGCCGAGATCGGCGAGGGCATGGACGCGGAAGTGTGGCACACGCTGAACATCATCCATCAACACGAGAAGATTGACGTAGGTTACTCTGAAGTTCACTTTTTATGTCTGTTTTTCCCGAACCTTGTAATAATCTTCCTTCCTTTAAAGGGCGTGTCTGTCACTTCCTTCTTTTAAAGGGCGTGTCTGTCACTTCCTTCTTTTAAAGGGCATGTCTGTCACTTCCTTCTCTTAAAGGGCATGTCTGTCACTTCCTTCTTTTAAAGGGCGTGTCTGTCACTTCCTTCTTTTAAAGGGCATGTTTCTACTTCCTTGTTTTAAAGGGCATGTCTGTCACTTCCTTCCTTTAAAGGGCGTGTCTGTCACTTCCTTCTTTTAAAGGGCATGTCTGTCACTTCCTTCTTTTAAAGGGAATGTCTGTCACTTCCTTCCTTTAAAGGGCATGTCTGTCACTTCCTTCTTTTAAAGGGCATGTCTGTCACTTCCTTCTTTTAAAGGGAATGTCTGTCACTTCCTTCTTTTAAAGGGCATGTCTGTCACTTCCTTCTTTTAAAGGGCATGTCTGTCACTTCCTTCTTTTAAAGGGAATGTCTGTCACTTCCTTCCTTTAAAGGGCATGTCTGTCACTTCCTTCTTTTAAAGGGCATGTCTGTCACTTCCATCTTTTAAAGGGCGTGTCTCTCACTTCCTTCTTTTAAAGGGCATGTCTGTCACTTCCTTCTTTTAAAGGGCATGTCTGTCACTTCCTTCCTTTGAAGGGCGTGTCTGTCACTTCCTTCCTTTGAAGGGCGTGTCTGTCACTTCCTTCTTTTAAAGGGCATGTCTGTCACTTCCTTCATTTAAAGGGCATGTCTGTCACTTTCCTTTAAAGGGCATGTCTGTCACTTCCTTCTTTTAAAGGGCTTGTCTGTCACTTCCTTCTTTTAAAGGGCGTGATTCTCACTTCCTTCTTTTAAAGGGCATGTCTGTCACTTCCTTCTTTTAAAGGGCATGTCTGTCACTTCCTTCCTTTGAAGGGCGTGTCTGTCACTTCCTTCTTTTAAAGGGCATGTCTGTCACTTCCTTCATTTAAAGGGCATGTCTGTCACTTCCTTCTTTTAGAGGGCATGTCTGTCACTTCCTTCTTTTAAAGGGCATGATTGTCACTTCCTTCTTTTAAAGGGCATGTCTGTCACTTCCTTCCTTTGAAGGGCGTGTCTGTCACTTCCTTTTTTTAAAGGGCATGTCTGTCACTTCCTTCTTTTAAAGGGCATGATTGTCACTTCCTTCTTTTAAAGGGCATGTCTGTCACTTCCTTCCTTTGAAGGGCGTGTCTGTCACTTCCTTCTTTTAAAGGGCATGTCTGTCACTTCCTTCTTTTAAAGGACATGTCTGTCACTTCCTTCTTTTAAAGGGCATGCCTGTCACTTCCTTCCTTCGTTTTCCTCTTTCATGGGGCCTGGGCTAGAAAAGGACATAAAGACAAAATCCACGAAGGAAAGAGAAACAATGGAGTGCTGTGAGGCCTTTCGACTTTCTGCTAAGTAAAGGACTAGAGTAAGTCGAAAGGCCTTGCAGAACTCCATTGTTTCACTTTCCTTCGTGGATTTTGTCTTTATGAATACACACATATATGTATTATACTGAATTTGTCTTATTAATTTCTCTATTTTTTCTTACTCCCGTAGAAAGAAACTTTCTTTTCAAGAACAATTTGGTCAGTGCTAATTGGAATCACTTAGTTTTTTGATGTTTGTGATCATAAACAACAGCTTTAACTTACTTTCTTTTCAGAGTAACTAATTAATTTCGTGCTTTCGAGTATCATCGTCCTTATTTTTTTAACGAAACTACTGCAGTTTCTTCATCTCATGTCACTGTTGAATTATATTAATACGAGTTTCTTTGTCAACTTATTCGGCAGCTCTACATTGACAGCAGACAATACACAACCTTAATTTTGCCAGGCGACATCCAGTATTTCCACCTCGACCCCGATTTCTACGTAGGAAATGCTCCACATCTTTCTCGAGGTTAGCGTCGAATCGCATATTTGTTTTCATTATCTGAGAGAGAGAGAGAGAGAGAGAGAGAGAGAGAGTCTTGACTGGAAACCAGGAAACCAGATACCTAATTCCACTCCTTAGTTCAACAGGGCAAACTGGGTCTTTAAGGAAACCTCCCATTTCATTCTTTCTCGTTAAGGGATCGAACTACACGTCTACTCTGTGTTGTGTACGTGTGAGAATGTGTGATTGAGAGAGAGAGAGAGAGAGAGAGAGAGAGAGAGAGAGAGAGAGAGAGAGAGAGAGAGAGAGAGAGAACCACCATCAAGTAACAGCCTAATGAGACTTTTTTTAATTAAGCAATAACAACATCAGTCTGGCTTTTGTTAACTAATCCTTGTAGCTCGAGTTTGAGAGAGAGAGAGAGAGAGAGAGAGAGAGAGAGAGAGAGAGAGAGAGAGAGAGAGAGAGAGATTGGACGTCCATGCCATTACCAGTTTTAGTTTCAAAATGATTCCAGTTAATCACTAGAAACAAGAATCACACAGGGATATTCTGTGGTGGGCTCCTTCTTCAAACGAACAGAAAACCAATCTGGAATTCTTGTTATTAGTAACTTTAATAACCTTTGTTCCTCAGCTTGCGCCTTGCCCTTGGACACTGGTCGCTCAGACTCAGGCAGCGACAACGGGAGCGGCCTGTCCTGCAGCAGCAGTAGTGGGTACAGATACCACTACGACAAGAACACGGGGACGTGTCTTCCTTTCAATTACACGGGATGCGGCGGCAACGCCAACATGTTCGACGATGAGCGGTCGTGCTTGGAGACGTGTTACGTGCCAGGTACTGTTGTATTAGTTAATTAAACTCTCTTACTCGAATGTGAAAGACTTTTTGTAGACATTTTTCTTTGATTTCTTTGTAATCGGGGCCCCTGTAAGTCTGTTTTAGAAAACTCCAGTGTATAGAGAAAAAAAACCGGTTCCGTTTTTCATGCATTTTACACTCGTACCGTCAAACTTTGGAATTCTCTTCCTGCTCATGGTTTTCTCTTTCTTAAGAGGCAGTAGACCTATCGCTTTTCTCGCAGTACAACACCACCCTTCTTTCCTGTTCCTTGTTTTGTCCTGGTCGCATTTTTCCGAGAAGTAGCCGAGTATTGTGCCAGCCTGGGACCTTTGAAAAAAGCGGGGCGCCATATCTTAAAAACTAAGCATAGAATTTCCTTGAAAATAATCTCATTACGCTTCCCACCCCAAATTACTCTCTTGACTCCTGTACTAACCAACCTAACCCAATCTAACCTAACCTAACCTAGGGGCATAGCAAAAAAAACGGGACTTGTGCAATACATCTCGGGAATATACGTCTGGGCCTGGGCTAGTAAAGGGCATTAGATTACCCATCCCTTTGGCCTTGTTTTAAAATTTCGTTTCTCTGCTCCTCTAGGCCTGCGTTCATTCAACGCCTTCATGGGCTGCATGCAGAGCGTTTTCTTCAACGACATAAGCATCCTGCAGTCGCTGAAGGAGAAGAACCGAACCACAAGATACTTCGGATCGACGGAGGAGCCGCCTCTCGGGACCTCTTGTAATGACGTAAGTGTCACGAAGTGTCACGTAAGTGGATGATGGTGCTAGATGATGATAGTACGACACCTATTGAATGGTGCGTGACTTAGTGGAATAGTATAACACCAGTTAGATGATGTGTGACTCGTGGAATAACACCACCCAAACTAAAGGTTCCGTCACCCAATAGGTATTTATGTGTGCTGAGAGGCTAACTTAATCTGTTTTGATTAAGAATCACGAAAACAGCGAGACAAAAAACTGGCAATTATAAGGATTGAGAGATTGAAGAAAATGGCAGCTTTGTAAATATGCAACAAGTAAGAAGCGCTGGAAGAAAAATTACGAATGGAATTGGAAAAAGACAGAGAACAATAGTTCCTCAGACTTATTTTCTTCATATTTCCAGCAGGTGTTCTCGATCTTCCTCAGATTAACAACAGGATTCCTCTGATTTTATGCAGCCTCTTAAAGCTATATTCAAAATAGCTAGAGAGTAATTTAAATTGAAATTTTGTGCGGCCAAAGACTTCTTCGGTTAGGAAGAGAGAGTCACTGTAGAGGCAACCAAATTGCAGTCACACCATGAGCATCAACACTCGACGGAGCAATTTATTTCTGGTGTACCTCATCAGAAAATTTTTTTTTTCACTTTTTTCCTTCTGTCTTTCAGACGAAATTCCTCTCGGTGACCTTCTCGACGGAGAGGGCAGCCATGACCCTGATGAATCCTGAACCCAATTTCCACCTGGCCATCTCCTTCAGACCAACCAAGCCTAAGGGCGTCTTAGCCTCTGGGGAAGTAGAACTCCAGCAGTATGAGTCCGTCGGCAATTGGGAGGTAAGTATGAGAGAGAGAGAGAGAGAGAGAGAGAGAGAGAGAGAGAGAGAGAGAGAGAGAGAGAGAGAGAGAGAGAGAGAGTCATAGGTCTCAAGTGTTCCTCCTCGACTTGATTCCAACTTGTAATAACATTTATGAATGCAATGGTATTCTGAAGGAACAAAGAGAGAGAGAGAGAGAGAGAGAGAGAGAGAGAGAGAGAGAGAGAGAGAGAGAGAGAGAGAGAGAGAGAGAGAGAGAGAGAGAGGGAGAGAGAGTCATAGGTCTCAAGTATCCCTCCTCGACTTGATTTGAACTTGTAATGACATTTATGAATGCAATGGTATTCTGAAGAAGCAAACATACATAATCTGGTGGCTTTTTATGATTGTGCATTTATTTTCAGTTACGACATGATTCGCACCACGTTTATTTCTACATACACGACAACCTTCTGACTCTGAAATCCGATGCCAAAATAAAGCTTGGGAACTGGCAATACGTAAGTTCAAAGCTTATTCAGTAATAGTAAGCATTCAGTTTTTAAGTAAAAATGGATTTCTTGAGATTATTTTGGTAGGTATCCAAGGTGATTAAGCTTTAGGAAGCATTTTATATGTAGAAATACAAATCTGTGTACATGTAAATATGCGTGATTTGCAGGTTTGCGATACGAAATAGCAGGTAATAGTTTCAGTATTGCTAAGATATCTTTGTTACGACTTGTTCCTAGGAAGTGGATTTTTTTGGCATTCTTACAAATCACCCTTTATGAAGGAATTAATGGAAGATCCGTTTTTCAGGTGGAGATCCAGTACAAATCAGGTCGGGTCAACATGATGGTCAATAACAAGAAACAAGGAAAGGAGGGCCCCGGAAAACTCACCTTCTCTCCTGAAGTGACCATTGGCAAGAACGCCTTGGAAGAGTTCCCGGGTACAATCTCTCTACATTTCTCAAACATTGTTTTACTTTCACTATTTTTGCTGCCATAATTATCATAAGTTGATTTCTCTCTTACAATTGTGAGGTCACTTTATTAATTAGATGTCTCTCTCTCTCTGCAAGGTTTCATCGGCTGCATACGAAAACTAATAATCGGAGGCACGCAACTGGACTTGAGGACGGTTGTCGGAACGCCAATGGTCAACAAGGGTGTCACCTACGATAATTGCCAGGTTAGTAGTATTGTGATGTTTTACCGAAGGATATTCTGATATTTTGTTTGTTGATAGTAGTGTTTTATATATATATATATATATATATATATATATATATATATATATATATATTTATATAAGCAATTTTTGGTAAGTGTGATAACAGACATAATGAGGCTTCTTTTTAGTATATTATTAATTTACTGTAATAATTAGGACTGTTTTTTAATGTTTTATTATTAGCAACAATTTTAGTTCCTACCCAGTACAGTATCTAGCCTAGCCTACAGTGCTCGGTCTCCCATTGGATGTAGGGCCTTTTTTTTTGATGCAGTGTACATTTAAAAATAAAAAAAGTACATCTAATATGGTATGTTATTTAGCTCTGAACTTAATTGTAATTTATGTGTAATGTTCTGTATAAAAAGGCAGGGTTAGGGTAGTAACTGGTGGCTGAGAATGTATTAATCCATTTTCAGTTATTTCTTATGGAAAAAATTGATTCGGATCTCGACTGAATCGCATCTCGAAGCTTCTTCTGGAACAGATTAGTGTCGAGGTCTGGGGTTCTACTGTATATATATGTGTATACATGTATGTATGTATGTATGTATGTATGTATACATATATATATATATATATATAATGCATATAGTATGTACAACCACACACTTGCACACACACATATATATATATATATATATATATATATATATATATATATATATATATATATATATATATATATATATATATATATATATATGTTACTTATATTTTGTACCAGTCAGTATATTCTTTTCTCTTCTGTGGCGATATCTTCAAGAATAAATTTACAAGGGAAAGGCTACATGTTCCGTTTACAACCTGAGGATGTTATAGTATTATTAAAGGAAGGAAAATTTTAAGAGTCAGGAAAAACAGAAACGGAGATTTCCAAGTCTTCCAAGCAGGAGGAGAGAAAAGTTGTTGAATCGCGTATTCCTGAGAGAATGACCCGGATGTCTGTTATTCCCCGACAGGTATTAGGACCTTGCGAGGGACCACAGGCCTGCGAGCATGGCGGCAAATGCTCCGTTGACAAAGACGATGAAGTAAAATGCGACTGTTCAGGCACCGGGTACTCAGGGAAGAGGTGCCACTTTTGTAAGTATAATCAGTTCGTTTACTTCGAGGCTGAGTTTTCCGCAATGTACAGTTTTTGTAAGATTCCTCCATAGATTTTAAGGGTTATTCAGCGTGAATGAATAGCACCCTCCTGTTGTTCAGAGCTAAGTAGTACTCTCTTCTTGATTTTTTTATAGCTGTGAGAAAGTGTTAATTAATCTCTTTCGGTTTGGTATCATTTACTACGAGTATAAGTGAATTCTATAACTCTAAGTATATTTTTAGGGAATTTCATAGTGTTCGGCCCAGTTGATCGCATTCCCCATTTGACAGACCTTTTTAAACTCTTGTATGTGACACTGAAACTGCGTTGTCTCAAATTTTGAACATCATCAGTGGTCAGTTTCCTTGAAGCTCATCAGTGAATAAAAAGTGATCAGGATTTTTGTCGTCTGTATCTGACACTACTGCCACTAGATGATAGAGTTTCCCAAATCGAGATTTCTCCGGTTCCCTTAGCACTGTACCAGAAATCCTTCAAGCTGGTCTAATGAAACCGTTGGGTTAATTTTGTGCAAAGTACTGTAAGGATAAAAAGTTATTTTTTAAAGACTGAACACAGAAATGGGTCAATGAGCATATGGGTCTTGGAATAAAAAAAAAAAAAATGAAAGATGCTGTCTGAAGAGATTGCAGGCATTTGTCGACAGAGCGTCTATATATTTATAAGTCTGTAAATGTGCAGGTAAAAGGGAAGCACTTCTGAATGTTGCACGAGTGAAAGGTGCCTAGTGTAAATTTGAGTTTCCCGAGCCGAGGTTGTTCTTCTCTTGATAAGGGTTAATAATGTGCTCATTTTCCCTCAGCGTTGTACAAGAAATCCTGCGAGCAATACCGACAGATTGGCCTCAAAAGTTCTGGTGTCTACCGTGTTGACTTGGATGGAAATGGGCCTTTGCCACCTGCCTACGTCAAGTGCTCCTTCAATTCGCTGCTGAGGGAAACCTATACGATTGTGGAACACAATGTGGATGAAGAATATGTGAGTAATGACAGATTACCTATAATGTCTGGAGAATAGTTATTACCCGTAGAATAAGGAGACTCCAGAGAGTTGAAGGTATATAGGTTTTTCTTTAAACCATTTTGGCTAACAAGGGTGGATACAGAGAACAAAGGTTGGTGCCACACTCCTACTTTCACATCTCGTTCAGTAAACTTCTACATTAGCCGCTTCGTGCACATAGACAGGTTACTTAGCAATGCGTTGCACCTCCTACACGCTGGACCATTCATCTCTATCTTGCAGGCACTCCCACCTCATGAACTTTAGAGCCCTGCTTTCCAATACCTCTTTCATTCATACGTCGAGAACCCTCAGACATCTGCGAATTTTATACACTTTTCACCAGCCTGTCATATTACATATTTTCCACATGAACACCCATCTAAAAATATTCTGATCTATCTTTCGCCAATTCCAACTCTTTTTAGTTGTTTCTAGTTATCTACACAATTCTCAGCATTTAAATTCTTTTTATGACATTTACTGCTTGAACAGTTCATCTAAACAACTTCAGCCTCTTCTAGTCTATTATCATAAATGCCAACATTACCTGCTCCAGTTCCCTGGTCTCCATTTACCTCATAACCTTACTCTTTTTGGCATTTACTTTCACCATTCCTCTCAAAACATTCATGACCCAATTGCTTATGCCACAGTTTTGCACCTACTTCTGTCCTTTGTTTGACATCTCATATCACTTCATCCATAAAGATATTAAGTTGCCAGGGATACAACTTACCCTTGTCTCAGACTCACTTTTACACAGAACTAGTCACTCTCCCGTCCAGTTAATATGACATGTTTCACTCTCGCCTTCTAATCGGACTCACTCGTCTTAAATACATTTAAAAACTTGTTTTCAACCTCATACTCTCCAACTTAAAACTTTTCTCCCATTCCTCTCCACCTTCAACTTAGACATACCTTGACATTTGCTTCAATCAAACAATTATCAGATATACCTCTTGCCCACACTCTTCTCACTATTACAGTAACTTATCTTCCATCGACTTTTTTCCAATACATAGCATAACCAACTCTTTTCCTCAGCATTGTGTCTTACCCAGGTATGCATATGAATATTCTAAAATCAACAATAGGGCACTGAGCAAGATAAGCACTTAAGTGGGCACTAGATAGAATCAACAATGGGGCACTGAGCAAGATAAGCACTTGGGCACTAGGAAGAACTAACACGGGCACTGAACAAGATAAGCACTTGGGCACTAGATGGAATCAACAATAGGGTACTGAGCAAGATAAGCACTTGGGCACTAGATGGAATCAACAATAGGGCACTGAGCAAGATAAGCACTGGGCACTAGATAGAATCAACAATGGGGCACTGAGCAAGATAAGCAATTGGGCACTAGATAGAATCAACAATAGGGCACTGAGCAAGATAAGCACTGGGCACTAGATAGAATCAACAATGGGGCACTGAGCAAGATAAGCACTTGGGCACTAGATAGGATAAACAATGGGGCACTGAGCCAACCAAGCAACGTCATCACTGTGGTAGTGGGCAAGATCAACATTATGACGTTTACGAAGCTCTAGTAAGATTGTCAACGTGATTGTGTGTAAGATCAGCAACAATATCAGCGAATGATATCGATCAGCACAGACAACGTTGCACTTAGTAAAAAATGACTGTGAGACATTGAGCAAGACTGAGTCAGATCACAGCTTTGGCACCGAGTAAGATCGACGATGTAGGGCTAAGACCGATTAAGACCGAGAATGTGGTCCTGGGTAAGATCGAGTGAGGTTACATAGTACAAATGCAAGGTTTTCCTCCTGTTACACCTTTCACCCTCAAGTTTCACTTAATAACCTCATAAGTACCAGCGCTTGGTCTTTGGCCTAAATTGTATTTTACATATATATAAAATCCTCATAATGAGCAAAGTAAAAATACTTTATTGCGATGGCCGGGAATCGAACCCGGGTCAACTGCTTGGAAGGCAGCTATGCTAACCACTATACCACCATCGCATGAAGAAAGATAATCATGAAGTTCTTTAAATACAAGTATAAAAGTAATCTTTTCCATTAATGAAAAGTAATAAGCAGGCGTTTAATGGGTGACAAAATAAGCATAAAGTCAGTCAGAGAGAGAGAGAGAGCGAGAGGCATATCTGTGATGTCAAAATTCCTTAGTCAGTTGATACATATAAGGAAATAAATAAGAAAGCGTATGAGTATATATAATATGCCCCGTTAGGTAGTGCCTTAATAAATAATAATAATAATTATTATTATTTTTATTATTTTATGATAATAATAATAATGATAATTATTATCATTCTGCAATTCTGGTACTGACGTTCGTAGCCTATGGTATGCATATGATACTTTATATATAAGTTCACGTCTAAGTCGATCTTCTGTCTATCTATTTATATATGTATATATACATATATATACATATATATATATATATATATATATGTGTGTGTGTGTGTGTAAATTAAATGCCAAAATATATGAGATGGCATTTCAATGTAATATCGGATTCTGCAAACTTTCACTTCTGAAACAGAGAGAAATATTGCTGTACGACATATGGAAGTTTAAAAGCGGAAATCGAATTATCTTAGGAGTTCAGTTTAATTCTTAAACATAATTATAGGATGCACTAAAATGAAATAGTTTTAAAAGATATTTGAACATGTAGGAGGTATAATCGCAGGTACTTGTTCAATTGACGTTCGGGAGTTACTGGTTTCCTATCTTATCTGTTCCTTAGCAAAACGTTTTTGCTTATTTAACTTAATTTAGTGCCCTGTTGTGGGTTAGGTGAGGTATTTTATATTTTAGGTTACTTGTGTACTTTCCTTGGAAAAAAATTTAGGCTTTGAGATCCCGAATATTTTATGTTATCTCGACCTGCGTGATTAATGTTTTTTTTTTTCCTTTCTCTATTCAAAATGCCCTCGCTATTCCGAGTTGTTGCAGAAAATGCTGACGGTGATAATCCCTAGGAGTGTGCTTAACAATGTGAAATGGTTACTGTCAACTGATTCTCTTTCATAAAGTTAACCCTTAAAGCGTACTGAGCTTTCTTCAACGACTAAAGAAAACGGAAATTGACACGTCACAATTCTTTTACTTTTTCTGATCACTCAGTAACTCTCATCTTCTTCATTTTTATTCCTTATAGAATTTCAAGCCTATGATCGTTGCTGTTCCAATAAACGGAATAAAATTGCATTAGGAGTAACGTGTCCAAATAAAAAAAAAAAAAAAAAATGTATTTTCGTCGAAGATGCCCGAGAGATCTTGCGTCAAAAGGAGTCATCTGTCATGTTCAACTAACCGCAGCTGTTTCAGCTTTCATCGTTAAGTAAAATATTCGAATTCTCAGCCTCGCTGGACAGAGCAATAACTTGATTCTGTTGACAAAAGCAAAAACTTAATACGTAGCGATGCACAAGTTTCGAAATGCTTTTCATTAAAATTAAAAATAGCCTCAAATTATCAGCTGTCCCTCTCTGATTTTCGTGGTAAATTTAGTTTGTAATAAATTGTTAGTATCTAAAGATATATATATATATATATATATATATATATATATATATATATATATTTATATGAATAAATAAACATATGTATATATAATGATATGAAATATATATATATATATATATATATATATATATATATATATATATATATACACATATATATATACATACATATATATATATTTCTTACTTCACAGGAAGTACGAAGGCCCGGAATCAAAGATTTCAAGTTGGACGTCCAGTACAGAGACTTCACACCCGAGATGCTGACCACTCTTGTCAGTCAGTCTAAGTCATGCCGTCAAGAGGTAAGTAGAAGAGAGAGAGAGAGAGAGAGAGAGAGAGAGAGAGAGAGAGAGAGAGAGAGAGTACGTTAGTGGGTAAAAGACAAGGCAAAAGGGTCTTGTTGATTTATTGCTCTGTTATGTATTGAGTAAAAATGTATGTAGCCTAGTATTGAAAAGTATTTGATAAAATTATTTTAATTTGACTAAAGTTAATTGAGTTTTTTCTGCATTAAACTCTTTGGGAGTAGAATGTCCTTGAGTTATACATAGTATATTTTAATTCCTTTTCGATAGAACTTTTATATTCACCTTTTTGTGGAATTCAGTCCTACAAACAGCATTCTTCTTCATTTAGTTATCTTTTAGTCCACATTTCTACATTCAGCTATTGATTTACTCACTCCACAGTCCTCCATTCATTCACTTACTCTTTCATTCCCCAATTCCGCATACAGTTACTCATTCAGTCCACATTTCTGCTTCCATTCATTTATTCACCCAGTCCTGCAGATCAACGCTCCTAAGTTCATTCATTCATTCCTCCATTCAGGTAGAGTATCAGTGCAGGCGGGCGCCTCTCAACCTCTCCACCCAAACCTGGTTCTCCTCACCGGCGCAGAAGTTCCTGTCGAATTTCGGCACAAAGGCGCCAGGAGTTTGCCAGTGTAGAGGTAAGGGAGTTATGGGACAATATTTATTTCCATGTTAGCTTTTTTTGTACTGAAACCTCACGCTAACGATGATAAAGTCAAAGCTAAATTAGTTGCGTAATCAAATGAAAATAAACTGCATATTTTTGTAACTTAAAATTCATTTGGTTCCTGAGTCATCCCAGGTTTTGGTACCGTTGAGGTGGTCATTTTCTTTATTTCTTTCTCCGTCTTTTGCGCTTTCTTTTAAACCTTCTACTTATATGATCAGGAATTAGTGTTGATAAAAATCACGATTCCTTCTTGTGTTGTTCTTGTAAACTGATCACTAACAGGATTCTTCACACACACAGGACAAAACACGAGTTTTTCCCTTATAAA
Organism: Macrobrachium rosenbergii; assembly: GCF_040412425.1. Lineage (NCBI taxonomy): Eukaryota > Metazoa > Arthropoda > Malacostraca > Decapoda > Palaemonidae > Macrobrachium > Macrobrachium rosenbergii. Next base: position 90,789,070 of record NC_089743.1, on the reverse strand, counting down.
GAAATCTAGACTTAATAATTCCACAGTTTTGACCCCCTCCTTTTTTTGCCAACATTAAATGCCTCTGCCATCATCATTGTTTTCCTAGCAAATAAACACTGAAAACCAAATATCTGTCTGTTATGACAAAAAAGGACTTGGCTAAATACTACTACTTTTCTCAAAATCAGCTGAAAACTGAATACTTTATTCTTCTTGTGTAAGATGACCCCTAACAGTGGGGTTTTCACGCGGAAAAATGCAAAGTTTTTCTGAAACAAATTGAAAAAGGAAGTTTTCTGACCTCCGTCCTCAGAACGCAACAGCTGCGAGAAACGGGGCGTGGCCTGCAACTGTGACATCAACGACGGCCTCCTGAGGAAGGACAAGGGCACCTTCACTAACCCGGAGCAACTGCCCATCACTTCGATGGTCTTCCTGCAGGGGGAAGTTCAGAGGGTGGACTCCGAGGCTCACATCACCCTTAAACCACTGACGTGCGTCTCAGAAGGTGGGTCTTCCTCTTCTCTCTTGTTGTGTTGTGTTGAGGCAAGAGACATCGTTTTCCCTTCTTTGACATTCAAGGCTTTCAGTGTAATAGTTATCCAAAAACGTAAAGAGGTCTTTGTGCTTATGCAAGGCAGAGACATGCATTTACTGTAACATGAGGGAAAGCATGACGTGAATTGTTTGTTCGTTTGTTGACCAGTTTGGCAGTAGTTTACTGCAAATACGTCATCTCAAAGGAAATGGCCTCAGTGATTATCTGCTTCACAAAAAAGTCCAATCTGAAATTTGAAATTTCTCGAATCACAGTTTTCCTTTGACACCACTCATCGTTAGGTCAAAATCTTTGCTCTCTATCTTTATTAAAAAGATCCAAGAATGAATTTCGCTTGAATAAAAATCTTCCTCCTGATCATTCCACAGCCTCAACAGAGCAGGCAGTGAGCTTCATAGACTCCTCTAGTTACCTAGAGGTTCCTGCATGGCGGGAGGGGAGCCTCTCGTTTTCCTTCCGAACGACCAGCGAGACGGCTATTGTTGCCTATCAGCCAGCCTACCACCCACGTCACGCCACTTTCATGATCTCTCTTGTTGGAGGTGAGTGTTGGGCACTTGTGGTTCCTGGATCCTTGACTTTTTAATCAAGCGTTTTTATATGTATTTAGATAAGAAATTGCTGCTTTCTGTCTGCATTGTGATCCTGCAGGTAACCTTAGATTAACAGACACCAGTCTCTGAGACTGGCCATTCCTTCACAGAGATATTTTTACCAATTTTTGTCTTCCAGGCTTTGAGACTGGACATTGGCCATTCCTTCACAAAGAGGTGTTTTTACCAATTTTTGTCTTCTAGGTAAGGAACTAGAGTTCATGTACCGCTACCAAGGGGAAGCTCACTACAAGACTCTTCGCAGCCTGAAGCCTCTGAATGATGGCCAGTGGCAGCATGTCCTGGTTGATGTTTACAACCATCAGCTGCGATTCGTCATCAACTCGGAGGAGAGGATAATTGCGGTGGACCCTAACGCTTACTTGGGAGTTCTCGATGGTTCCATGTTCCTAGGAGGCATTCCAGAGTGAGTTGTGGGCGTCCTGCTGGTTTAGATATTCTGACAACTCATTTTTTATTGCAGGCATGTACTAAGTTCCTCATGTGCTTCAAGCAAGAAGTGCATAGCAAACAAAATTATGCTTTCTTCGAAGGCACTCAAAGAAGATATAATATCATCTGATACTTTTTTTTTAATTGTACTTTTAATATCTAGAAAGTTGTTTCCCATTCTTGAAAGACGAGCAAATTGTCTTCAGGTAACGCTGAGTTTTTAAATGAATGTATAAAAGTCAAAATGAAGCAAAGAACAGAACAATTTGTAAATTATTGCAAAATTATCATCTTTGTCATTATGCAAGGGAGTATGATACAAAGAGTATAATGTATTTCCAGCGTCAAAAACAACACCAGGTTAGGTCTTACAGAGTTTTAGAAAACGCGATTTCGAACGGAGCTTCTCGAAAATCACATCACTTTTTTTTTTTTAGTCCACCGAATCTCGATCAGTGACACCGCTTCTCTTCCTAGGCAATTCCGAGAAGAGGAACAACATTCGCAGCACGTGAAACTGGAGGGTCTGGTTGGCTGTATCAAAGGCCTGGCTCTGAATGGCGCCGAGGTCAGCATGGAAAGACTCTTCAGAGCCTCGTCCCACGGCGTGTCCTTAGGATGTAATCCGGCATGCGACCACAATCCTTGCCAGAACGGGGCGCGATGCGTTGAGATGTGGGGGTCGTATAAATGCGAGTGCGCCAATGCCCTCGCTCACTCTGGGAAGAACTGTGAGATAAGTGAGTAAAGATTTCTTTTGTTTTCGTGAATCAAATGGGATTTTTTTCTAAAAATGCAGCCCACAACGAAGTGAAAGAAAAGGGGAAAAGAGAATGATAGATATGATGGAAAATTTAGTCTCGTAGGTTCGTCCTCCTTTGAGGAGGTCATATGCAGGTCTAAACTATCACGCTGAATTTTTCATCTTATGTTGTACTCCTTTTAAAGGTTTTTGATATGATATTCACCTGGGTACCGTTGGTAATGGTTAGTCCTATGAAATAAGTCAGATACTGCGGTTTGCTGACAAGTGAAAGATACCAGGAAAAAAAAAAAATTTTTTTTTCCCATAATGAAATTGAAATTTACTTTCACCTTTTCTTACGGATCAGTTTTAATTGTTATGACATTTTTCCGTAACATCGTTTTTTATGGTCAAAGTTCAGTTATTCTGAGATTGTAACTTAAAAAAATTGCTTTAAGTAATAATGAATTTTCATTATTTTTCGGTATGCCATAACATTAAGGGATATTTTAAATAACTACCTTTTCATACCGAATGCAATAAAAATGCCTAATTTATACCTTAGCACAATTTTGCTTATGCTATTCGACCTTGCTTTTAAAGAGAGGCAAAGTTACACCCAAGAATATAACTATAATCAAATAAAAGAACCTAAGAAGTCTGGTTTTGGGGTTATTACTACCCATAATTCAGTGGCATCAACAAGGAAGGCAACAATAGGAATGTTTTCAAAACAAAGATTACAGTTAATATGATGGTCGTTGATTTGGCGTAGGAACAATAACATGAGCATCATATAAGATGGAGCTGTTGTACTGCATTGTTAGTCATTACTTCCAATCGTCCGCAGACATCAACACCGAGGGCCTCACCTTCATGACGGAGGAGTCGAAGTACAAGTACTTCGACAACGACACCGTCCACCGGGGGGAGAAACTCTTCAACGAAACCTTCTACTTCAACTTCCGGACGCACGAAGAGCAGGGCCTTCTGCTCTTCGCCTACAACTACTTGCATAACTACGCCCAGCTGCATCTGGCCAGGCCCAACGAGGTCGTCTTCCTCTTCAATTTCGGCCGAGAGGTGAAGAAGATGTCCGTGGTAGCCGAGGATGGTGGTAAGTTCGAAGTGGTGACGGTATTCCTCTAAAGTACCACCGAGATACTAATTTGATTTGAGTAACCTAATGTAACCTTTCATACAGGAGTTAAGGGAAGTGAAGATGTTTGTGAGGCAGCTGGAGAGGCAACTACCAAGGTCTGGTCAGTGTAAAATATTGGGGCTTTTAAAACATTTTGCTGGTTGAACTGTCATTAACGTTTATCCTACCCTTCTATGAGTAAAGAATTGTTAAACGTCATCCTGCCAGGTAGTGTTTAACGGAAAATACTAATTATTTTTCTCTTACGCCATTCTTGCTAAGGTGAAGTTTCAGATAACAATATTATCTTAGACATTTGTCCCCTCCGTTCTAGAACATTGATGATCATTCTTGGAAGTTTAAAAAATGTTGGAATGTAAAGCTGAAATAAATATTAATACTACAACAAAATTTTAAAATCAGGATTTTCTTGCAGTTTAATGCCCCTCAATGTTCTGCGTATGGAAACAGTAACTGTTGCAAATACTTATAAACGAAAATAATTTTCCCAAACAAGTACACAGGACAGTAAAGGACTGGCATTTCCTCAATACTTGTTGTTGCTCCCTTTGGGAGTTGTTTCCCATTGAGGTGGGCGATAGAGGGGGAGGGGATACTGTTTACGGCTGGCCATATGCATCACGTTGTAGACGGTACTAAATATTCTTTGCAACCCAAACCTCCAGCTGTACTTATTTCTGCCTTTTGTTTTTCGCCTTTTCTCTCTGGTCTCTTCTCTTCTTTAGCTTTACCTTACTTCTCATTTTCACTTCTTGTTCTGAGCAAATCCTTTCATCAAGAACAGTTAGAATCCAGAAGCATGACTCAGTGGTCTCATTAAACCACTTGATAGTAATGAAAATGATTATGATTTTGCAGTTGTCTTCAATAAGGGTCAGTCGGTGCAGGTGAAAGTCCTTCGTACAAACACTTCGACTAGCCTTCACGTCTTCACCGAAGGGAACTACTTCAAGGAGTCACTGAAGATGGGCGTTTCCCTCCTCCAGGAGGATGACTATGAACAGTTTCCCTTCGGGGACAGCCAGCCACTGCCCGAAATGGTCTACTACCCGCATTCTATGACTAAACCGAGGCCGTTCTTTTTGGTAAATATAATCTGTTGACTGAAATGTAGCTTCTAAGAAACAAATTGTTTAGAAGAGAATGTGTGTACAATTACGGCTGTTGAAATGCAAATACTGGAAATACCACGAACATCTGTTAGATATCCAACTTCCCCAAACAGGTTTACCTGGGATCAGCTAACGACAGACAACATGACATCCGAAGCACCATACCTGGATTTAGAGGTTGCATCCGAGGACTCAAGATCGGAGATACCCTGATGCCACTTAGGAAGATGCTGGCTACCTCTGCTTACCCCAGTGAGTGGTCATATTTTCATGTTCACTTGCTCTTCATTGTTTTTTATAAAAATTTAGTGCCACAATGACCTTTTATTTCACAGATTTCTCACACTTTGGATCATGCTTGTTAAAATGTAAAAAAATGTACGTTTTAAAATATTATAAGGCAGTCCCCGGTTAACGGCGGGGGTTCTGTTCCTGGCCGAGCGCGGCTAACCGAAAATCGCTGATAATAACGCTGTTAACCGGTTATCGGCGCTGACAGACTGCTTACCGACGCCACTAAACCACTTATCAGCGCCGAAATTCGCCAGCCAAGTGCCGTAACGCCGTTAACCGATTCCGCTGGTAAGCGGGGACTGCTTGTGTATACTTAACGCATAATCATTATGTATCTTGTTGCTCACGCTGTGTTCAAGAACCTTTACGTAATCAAAGTGATTGACTGATTACTTTACGTAAGCTGGTGTCACAACATCTGTAACTAAAGTAGCTGGAAGTTTGAATTAAAATCAGTTAGTCAGATTTTATTATTTAGCGACTGTTTCTTTCCTCCCACAGGCAAGCTTTGAAACTATCTTTCTGTTTCTGTTTTGCTCTGCTCTTATAACCTTTCCTCCTTTGAGAGGTCGAAAGATCTAACGCCCTCTTTTTCTAAAACTTCCCCTTTTTCTACACCCTTTTTATTGTAATTTTTTTTGCCTAGGCTAGAAAATGTCATCAGGTTACCTGTCCATTGGCCTTCGATACTAAAATATCTCCCAATGCATTTTTCCTCAGCCGAAGGAATAGCCCCTGAATGCAAGATGGCATGCGACACAAAGCCTTGTCTCAACGGAGGCAAATGCACGGAGGACTTCCAGTTCTTCAGCAATTTCCACTGCGAGTGCAAGGACACATCTTATACAGGAGCCACCTGTAATTCAGGTATGTGTCATCTGGGTTGTCAATCACATTGCATTTCCTAAGACTTCTATGAGAATCTGTTTCATTTATAGACTTCTATGAGAATCTGTTTCATTTCTAAAGACTCCTCTGAGAATCTGTTTCATTTCTAAAGACTTCTATGAGAATCTTTTTCATTTCTAAAGACTCCTCTGAGAATCTTTTTCATTTCTAAAGACTCCTCTGAAAATCTGTTTCATTTCTAAAGACTTCTGTGAGAATCTGTTTCATTTCTACAGATTTCTGTGAGAATCTGTTTCATTTATAAAGTGATAATTATCACTAAAAAATAATTTTGTAGAGTTTTGCATGCAATTTAATGATGAAGAAAGCCTTACAAATGCGAATTTGCTAGTCAAAAATAAGATTCGATCTCTGTATCTAATAAGCTATTGTTGACCAAAGCAATGCCTTAATTTTTTAATCTGAAGTAGAGAGAGAGAGTTACAGATATGAGTAATCAATATTCTGTGTATTTACCATTATCATCATTACAAACACATAAGCTTCGACAAGGTAACTCTCTCTCTCTATACAGTCTGTCAACCCTAATTTCTATCTGCCGCATTTTTCTGTCGCAGAAATCGCCTACACATTCAGCGGGAACGAGTGGATTAAGCAAGACACGTCATATTCACCACTAGACGGCGACTTCACATTAGAACTGGCGTTTTCCACTTCAGAGCGACACCATGAACCTCAGGCTGTGGCTCTTTTGAGGTCCACGAATCCAAGGTACAGTAAAGCAAACGTTTCTTAAACAACAGAAGTATCTCTGGCTTTGTGAAGGTCAGTGTAAACACTGAAGGGCAGTAGAAAAGTAATTTTAAAAGTTACATGAGTGTATGTGGTTCCATGAAGTTCAATGAAACTATTTTAAAAGTGAACGAAAGTTTCGGTTGTTATGCTACGGTTAGTAAAGATGTCCTAGAATATCGTTCCGAAGTCGCTCAAAATGAAATAGAAAAGAGCAAGAAAGTAAATTTACCAGCAGTGAATATACTAATAATGACATTGCCGTCCCTGATACAGTTCAGTTCACGATTACGTGTTGGTATGGACTGGCGCTGACGGCTCTATCGTGGTTGAAGCTCAACTGAGGGATATTGACGAAGACAAAATCCACGGCGCTAAAGTACGACCTTCGGAGCACAACATCAGCGCTTTTGACGGACAGCGCCATTACATCCTGGTTCAGAAGAAAGGCCGACGGTTGACAGCTCAGGTACTGTTCATCTGGCTAAAATAATTAATTAGATCTGAACTCCAATGATGGAAAAGTAGTAAGAAAACTTAGGTGGATAAGGAGACTTTGGTCGATTTTGCTCAAATTGGCCATTTAACATGTGCAAGTAAAAATTTCGCCATTTTTTTTTCTGTTTCATATTTTATTCAGAATATTAAAGGGGCTTTTCCATGCATTTTTTATATATCTTAAGAGAGCAAATATTAAAGTAAAAGAAAATTATTATCATCTCTGTCTTTCAGATCGACAAGAAAGAAAGGGAAGTTGGGCCCATGAAAAGTGTGTATGTCAGCGAAACTCCGGTGAAAGCCACACCCACTTCGTTGTACCTAGGAGGCATAGAAAGTACCGTAGACGACCGAATGATGCAATACAAAGGCTTCCATGGCTGCATATCAAGTGAGTTGAAGTTCCCTCATGATTGCATAGCCATCTTTGGTTTGAATTTCATCGCGAAAGGAGAATTTTGACTCCATTTCATTTCAGAGTCAAGAACTTTCTTTGGAAAGCATTTTAGAATAGAAACTGAAAGGATTTCTTTGAAAGCATTTTAGCAAACTTAAAGAAAGATTGCAAACTTTTTGACTCCATTTCATTTCAGAGTGAAGAACTTTCTTTGGAAAGCATTTTAGGAAACTGAAAGAATAGATTGCAAACTTGCAAAAATTTTTGACTCCATTTCATTTCAGATTGAAGAACTTTCTTTGGAAAGCATTTTAGGAAACTGAAAGAATAGATTGCAAACTATACAGCTTTGGCCATGAATGTAATCAACCTAATAATTCATGGATTATATATATATATATCTCTCCACCAGACGTGAAGGTACGCACCCCAAAGGACGAGTACTATCCCCTCCGGCAATACAGTGACGGGGACCTCCACCTGGAGAAGAAGGGCATCCCCAAACAAGGGCAATGCGCTGGCTTCGGGCTTGCAGGCTCTTCTCTCCCTATGCTGGTGGCTCAGTCTCTCACCATGAACGCCTCTGCTGTAAGCTTATTCGAGCAGTTTTCTGGTGTCTTTTAGTAACTGCTACCAAATTTGTCTCTATATATTTTCTCATATAAACACAAGAGCGAAGCTTTGTATATATGATGTAATGTTACGCACGTACCGGCCTTATTTCTACTCTGTCAGTTTTGTGTTATTTGAGACTCTGCTTTAAAGGAAGAAATCTTTCTGTTTTTTGGCAAATTTCTGAAAGAAGTCAGAAAATGTTTCTGTGGTACCACCTTTGCTATAAAACTCGACAAGTTTATGAGGTATAAAGAGTTCATAAATTAAAGCTAGTTTAGTATGTGAATCTCAACATTTAAAAAAAATAGAATAAATCTTGTCTGAAAGGTTTAGAAAGTTTGAAAATTAAATCAGTTAATTTACGAAGTTCAAGACAGTTTAGATTCAGTTAACACCGATATGTGACATTTGAGTTTAAAATTAAAGCAAATTTACTTTAATGAATTTCACTCATTAGAAATAAAAGTAACTTTTGTTTATGCACTACAAAAGAGTTTAGAAATTGAAGACCATTTGCCTTTTGAATTCCAGTAGTGAATAGAAGTCAGTTTAGTGAAGAAAAGTTCAGTAAAGTTTAGAACGTTAGTAAATTTACATTATACAGTTAACTGCATAGGTTATGCAGTTATAGGCATATGAATAATATGAACATATAAACTTGAAAGTTTGGGAAGGTAAATGCGTTTTAACTAAATCCATGGAGCTGAATAGGTCATGAAATTAAATCAACGTTTAACTCTGCCTGAATAAATGTTATTTGTACCCTATTCTTTGCGAAAAGTATTGAGGGGTGTCGGCTGGAGAAAACATTTTAAAAGTTTTTGCTTATATGTCAAAGCTTTCCCCTAATGCCTGTCAGGTCCATTTTTGGGAGGGGAAGTAGGCCCCACCCTTTGACACCGAGTGGTCCATTCCGTCGACATTTGGGTGAAAAGGGCTGACCACTTTTTCTTGCATAAAAATTTATTAGGACTCATTATCTTTTTTCCAGGTCATGGGGTCCGACTGGGTATACAAACTACCCGAGAAGATACCCATGGCGTCAGTTTCCTATGTCAAAGGTCATCCAGAGAGGGACACAGTCTTCGACAATGGTAACTCAGCTGTGCCTAATAGTTCTCAGTTAAGAAAATGTTTTGAAGGACTATCAAACTGCGGATGATGTAATCTTGTGCTAGGCATTCGGGAAAAATAATTTTACTTTCATTTTCGAAAACTGATACAGGATTAGCCATGGAAGCTTTTGCTGTTGAAATACATTAAAAACAAATTATAAGCTGTAGTTGACTTAATAGTTAGATAACGCCATATGACACTCATTCTATGTTATCAAACGCAAGCCCCGAATTTCGTTACTTGTTGTAAAACAAATGCCATGGAATACCGACACCTAATTATGTGCTAATAATGGTATATGTGACGTTTCTGAGTTACTTAACGTGAGGGCCATAAAGCTTTTAAAAAGAAAGAGATGATTTGACATGCAGTGAGGGAAACGAAACTAAAGGTCCTTCTAACCAAAAATATCTAACTAAGATGCCTTCAAGCCAGAGAGATAATTTTACATACTGAAATTCTTTCTTCCAAAACATAACGCACTTATTCTTAATTAATCTATTCATCTATTTCCAGTTGTACCAACTGTTGCTGGCATAGTTCTGGGAGCCACATTAATCATCGTGGTGATCTTACTCCTGAAGCAATACATGAAGAAGAAGAAAGAAGGAAACAAAGAGAACAAGGATGAAGCAGAAAAGAAGCCTCTCTTCAATGGCAAGAATGCAAAAATCTCCTACGAACCGGTAAGAGAAGACAATAGAGCTCAAATGGCAGTTTAAAAATGCAAGGTATGATCCGCAGGATTCAGAATCACATGACTCTACAATGCAAAGAAATGATCCCTTAAATTAAGCAGGGCGTAAAAATGCAAAAAATTATCCTTTAAGTTCAGCATGACGTAAAAATAAAATATCCACCAAAAACAGGAAAGACTTAAAAATGCAATATACAGTGTAATATATATATATAGGAAATATATATACTATAAATATATATATATATATATATATATATATATATATATATATATGATCCATCGAAAATAGAAGACTTACAAATGCAATGGACACATACACATATATATATATATATATATATATATATATATATATATATATATATATATATATATATATATATATATATATATATATATTGTATATACCGCATTATTTGGACAGAAATGCTAAATACGCAAGACATGATTTTTCAAAATTAAGAAAGACGTAAAACTTTCACCGTCCAATCCTCAAAGTAAAGAAAGACATGGCAAAATACTGGATGTGTTCATTAAAAAAACCTTTTCGGAAATAACGAAATGCCTTACACAGTAGAGCGTCAAAGATTCCTTGGGAGCTTGCAGTGTTGCAATTCAAAAGCTTAGATTGTTTGCGTGTCAGCTTGTCCACAAAATACCTCAAACACTACCAATGGATTTAAGTGACATTTATTAAGGAGGGGGAGTGGTGGTGGTGGGGGGGGCTGTGATGGGAGACATTGGCCATGGGCCATGGAAGAGCTCAGAAAATTTGAGAGGAATGCAGAACTGGATGGGGCAATAAAATTGCAAGTTATTGTGGGAGAAATTCAACCATGTGTTTATACCTTGTAAATCTCGCATGAGAAACCGAGGAGTTATAAATGCCTTCGGCTGTAAGTAGAGGCATGTGCTCTATCAATCCTTTTTTTATTTGTCTATGATGTGAAAATTTAACTAATTAAGATTTACAGTGACAGGTGTAAACTGCATACCCATCATACTATTATATGTATTCATCTAGGAAACACCATCGAATGTTTTTTTTGCAAAGTCCTTCACAATAACGTGAAATTCACTGGTTGTAATCGTCTAATGGATTATAAATATTTAAATTAAAAATACTGTATACAGATGGGAACTTTTGAAAACGCCATTGCTTCCATCTTCAGCCATGTTTTCATTTTTAAGTACTAGCTTTATCTGTCAGATTTAAATTACTAATGCTATCTTCCATGTGCTTCTTTTCAGAGAAACAATACTATGGTTATTACTTCTGACAACCAGGAATCGGTTCCATTAAAATCTGCTCCTGACGGCATTCCTCTGACGTCATATTCTGGTAGGCTTCAGGTGTTTAGTTCTTAAATTCTTTTTGATTTTGAGCAATAACTTCTCAAGATGAACTTGATTATGAGTTCACAAAGATCAGAACTGTTCATCTGAACCAAAATCTGTCACGATAGATGAAATTTGGATTTCATTAAGATTAGGGTATACTGTATTAAGCAAAACCTCTTCGAAGAAGGGAAAGTAAGGCTATCCTATCATTAACGCCATAAAACCCAAGTTCGAGGTATGAAGGACAGCTCACAGACAGGTTCGAGAATCTACCTCTTTTGAAACTGGCAGTGAATTGTGCTCTAATCCTCGAACTTGTTTTTATATTATATTCAATACTGAATTTCTGAGAAAATTCACTAAACATTCGAGATGATTATGGTGGTGGGGTTTCTGTGATCGAGCATCATTCATCTCTACATTGATTGTCCACTGAGGTTGGAATTTTCTGAAGTGACCAATCCATGACAACGGCATAGAATCATTCTAAACCTGTTCATATGTAGCAAATGGAGCATATTTATCATATAAAATTTTACCCGACAATAGAAAAAAATGAAAAAAAGACTGAATGACAGTGGTGATAGTCAACAATTAAGGTACTGGCTTTTTGTACTGTATTTACAAAAGCCTTCCTGAAGAGGCCCTTTGGAAGATGAAATTTTTTCAGGAAAATGTTCTTTCAATATTTTCTTTATCCCTGTTTCTGTTGTGGAGCAAACCTATACAGAACCTCGAATGGAAAAGAGCAGTGTCAGGCTGATTTTAAGGAAGATACAGTACCTAGCAATTTGACCATGATCTGTTTCTGAGTTCCTGGGCTTAGTTTTGGATCAGTGACCCATAACGCTAGAATGTTTTTATCACTTTCATTAAATTAGATACTGCTGAGAAATACTGTAGATACCCTTGATTGTATTAGGATTATTCTAAGAATATGAAGAGATAATTTTTTCCCCTTATCAAGGAAATTTTTTGAATATCAAATGTTACCAAGATGTCAACAGAGGCTAAACTCAGCTTTGTTTCGTTGTTGTAGTTGTAAAGGAAGAGATCCATCAGAACGAAAAACAAGCTGCTGCCCCCTTGGAAGAGCCCCTGTCAGAAATCGAGCCAGCCGAGCAAGAAGAGCCTGACAAAGGCCAGGACGATGTTCCTGAGGTCACTGCTACTTCTTCAGATGAGAAAGTCTGCCGCGAGGATGATGTCGACCTCACGGAAGAAGTCCAAGTGCACAGCGACGCTGGAGGAGACAGCGACGAAGTGCAGGTTCGTAGAAAGGGCAACACTGAAGAAGGAGAGACTGGAGGTCGACCTCTCTCCTGGGACAAATCCACTGACAATTTACCCCTAATCATCGGCCAGGTGGGATAAGACTGTCACAATGCCTCATGCGTGGGGGGCCGGGTCAGGTGCTTGCCAGTCTCTTACTTCAAAACGTTATCTTCGTCGTGACGGGAGCCGTCTGTTATGGTCGATTGATGTTTGCTCGTGATATTTTCTTCTGCATCTTGGGTTGTGCTTTGTTCTACCTCTTCGTTCTCTCCCATCTCGTATACTTTGTCTGTTACCTTCGGACTGCTTGTCTGTCCGTTCGTGTGGCTTTCTTAAACTCATCTCTCAGCTTTTGTACGTGTTAATCATTAACCGTGGTTCTATATAATCTGTATGTTTTTGTGAAGAATATATATGTGTGCATGTCGTGCCTTATATGGGTTGTGCGTGCCTCTGGAGGATACTTACTCATTAAGTAGAGTTAAAAGTAAACATTGCTATTCACTGAAGAGTAAGTTAGATTGATTTTCAGATATTTAAGTTTAAAGTAATGGCTAAGATCAAGATTAGTTACATCAATCTGAGTCAAAGATTGATATCACAGTTATTATTATTATACAGTATAATTACAACTTTATAGCTAAGCAAATCATCTGAAGTTGCTTTTATCATCTTGTATGCAAGAGCAGGTATCATCCGAGCTGCACATTCCTTTGGCACTAATTTTTTTTATCTAAAGAATTATTATATGGAGTTAGATGACAATAGCCTGCATATAAAAACAAAGGAAACGTTGTGCATTTAGGGAAGTTTCCCAAGATTTGACGATATGCATCCAGTAACTAACAAAAACCCTACTCATTAGGTGACTTGAAATGTATTGGCTTCTTAGCTAGGTATTATTTAATCCTACAGGAGGAAAAAGTAATCAGACCTACATCATATGTGGACACATCGTCAGAGAGTAGCATCGAATGCACCATCGACATAAATGTCACTCCGACCGGGAGCCCTTCGACCTCTCCCAAGCCGGTAAGAGAGGAGTTTTTCTGCACCGCGGAATTCTCTGGAGATGGTGTTTTTGATGGCGATAGAGATGGATGTCAGGTGAATGGTGGTGGTGGTGGTGGTGGTGGTGGAAGCAATGTAGATATAGACGGTTCGGTGCGTGTCGATAACTCTCGTTCGCCCTCGTCTGAGGGTGACATAAACCTGGAAGTTCTCAGCAGATCGATAGATATAAGCCTCGTTCCAGGAGTCGAGGAGTTGTTGGGGAGTACCGGGAACAGTGTGAGCATTTCTGAGTGTAGTGACGACTCCTTTGAGCTCTTGTGTTTTAAGGGAGTAGCTGAAAGCACTAGGTTGTCCTCGGAAGTCTGGGGACAGGACTTGGGGTCGGAATCATTACAGGAGAACATCCCTGCAGATGAACCTGCTGTGAATGAAGTTGGTTCATCAAACGGTGACCAGTGCTAACAAAGTTTTGACAACTTTGAAGCTTAATTAAGTTAATTTGTCTCTCTTCCAGTAGACTGTCATCTCAGATATTTAGGAGTTTGCTGTACAGACTTAATAAGAATTAACCTCACCCTAGATATTGAAATTAGATGCTAATGAGCCGAATGAAATTGAACAAAATTGCTTAAGCAGAAAGGAAAATAGAATACTTATCATCTGGAGAAACAAACCCGCAGTTATGTAAATGTACATATATTTAAAGATAGATCTGTACAGAGAGCCTTCGGAAATCTGTCCAGATCTATCTTTAGATAAATGTACATTTACATAACTGTGGATTTGTTTCTCCATTTGAAGACTCATGGTACTATGAGTATTTTTTAAAACCTTTCATTTCCAAGGCTACTGAGTAGAGACCAAGGAACGAAATTATGCTGCTTAATCTTTGTAATATATTTGATACTTTTGTACAGCAACAGTTATTGTTCCTGTTCAAAAGATTTTGAATTAGACCACTAACTCCCCAGGAGCCAATGTCATCACGTAAAGCAATAATTCCTGTCTTCCTGTTTTCATTATTGATAAACTGCCAAAGGAAAAGCTTTAATTACACAATACGATACCTCATACGTAGTCAGCGCGAAGCGCTGTTATTAACGAGAATGGAAAATAAATGTTTAACACTCATTACGTCAGTAACACGTTACTGGGTAGATTAGCTGAACAGCTCTTCACCAGATAATGAGACAATGTTACTTTTTTTGACGTAGTCATCAATGCTAACCCATGTGGTCCCCCTCAAAAATTCAAATGAGTTGATTGATCTCAGCGACTTGTCACTGTTTACTTATGTGGAACGTAACACCTGATTATCATTTCGGCTTCACACCCAAGTGATAATCCTGCCTTTGAATTTACGAACCATATAGATGAATCTTTAGGCATAGATACTCAGGGTAGCTGACAGTGCATAATTAAATACAGTTTGAATTTTGCTTCACTTGCTGAAGAGTTAGATATCGGTAAGAATTTCTTTTTCTGGTTGTTGCGACAGATAGCATCGCAGGAGTTTAACTCAAGAGATGCCCTTGTAGTAAAAATATACCACCAACGAGCTGATCTCAAAGACAAGCCAGAGAGAGAGAGAGAGAGAGAGAGAGAGAGAGAGGGCAATCTGTTTCAATTACGCTGATAGCATACTGACCTCGGCAATCGTAGTGGCACAAAAAAGGTCACCAAAGTGACTACAGATGAAAAAATTACTCGTAGTAAAAGTACAAAATTTTAGCGATTTTTAGCATCCAATGCAACTTAAAACTGAACTTAGTCGTGGGGGCGTAAACTTAATAAATGTGCTTTGTTTCAAAACTGAAAAGTTTAGCAATATTCACTGGCATAATGTTATCGAATGTTCACGTTCACTTTGATATATAACGACTTATTTTCTTTGATCTCATTCAAATGATGTGTTTGAATACTCTCACGGTATTCCTGTGTATCTGTATTCGTGTGTGTTACTCCCTTTGATTCTTTTTAATACGTTTTATACTAATCTATGCAGAGTCCATTGTGATACTCACCAATTGTGTTTATTGCATTAGCCGCAATAGCCTCCAAATTTTTCTCTTGACTAATATTTCGAATATGATTTCCACTGAAGACCTTCAAATCCTACATGAAATGAATGATATATATATATATATATATATATATATATATATATATATATATATATATATATATATATATTTTTTATATATATATATATATATATATATAATTTTTTACTTTGGGTTCGAAATCATTCTGGTTACACCGTGAAGGATCCTTCCTTCTTGGTGTTGTGTTGACTAAACTGTAACTTCAGTCTTCTAACCAGCGTAGAGGAGAGATTTTTGTTTATTTCTTTTGCATTTAAAAGCTTTCAATGGAGAACGAATCCAAAATGTTAGGAAATAGCGAAGTGGAGAGGACACTGTGACGATTACAGTACATACTAATACACATGAATTAGTATGTGCTGTAATATTCACACTGTCCTCTTCACTTCGCTATTTCCTAACATTTTGGATTCGTTCTCCATTGAAAGCTTTTACATGCAAAAGAAATGAATAAAAATCTCTCCTCTGTGCTGGTCAGAAGACTGAAGTTGCATTTCAGACCAAAGCAACACAGGAATGAACGATCATTCACGGTGTAACCAAAATGATTTCGAAACCCCGCCCATATATGTATATATATATATATATATATATATATATATATATATATATATATATATATATATATGTGTGTGTGTGTGTGTGTGTGTATATGTGTGTATATTTTCTCGTTCATTTCATGTAGGATTTGGAGGTTTTCAGTGGAATTCATATTCGAAATATTAGTTAAGAGAGAATGCTGTTAGATCACAACAAAAAGACATGAATGTCTTTGTGATCTAACAACATTTTATGAAACTGAAGAGTCCATAAGATGCAATTAAAGAAAGAGCACGTATTTCGACCGACAGTGCTTCAATCCTGGTCACAGGTGAATATGGACAGTTGGCAGGTGACTTGAGTACATACATGAAATATGCATGCGTAGGATAACGACCTTGTAGGATTAAAATTGCGAAGGATGGGGCCAATCCTTCTTTGTTTGAGTCTCCTCAGCCCCAATAGGGATCGCATCTGGTGGGAGGATCCGCTGGAACACTTGCTTGAAATTAACTTCTCCACAACATCAGAATTTGAGTGTTCTGATAAGTTCCTGTTCTCAGTTTGACTGATGACGGTATACAGACTGCACAAATAATCCTTTTGTTTGGGATTTACTTTTGAAAAACAGCTTGGATTCACTGCAGTTTGTGCGCCGTAATCCCCGGGGTCTCCGGACCAAATCTTACTGATAGTTTGCGCTCTGCTAATCTGTGGGAGATGAATCTACTTGTCTGTGGGGGCATGACTTTGATCATAGTCATTGCATGGTAACAAAACACACTGGCATCAGTTTTTTTAAAATATACATTAGTTTGATTTTTGGGTAGTGAAAAATAAAAGGATTGTCGGATTTGAAGGATTCATCGGCTTTTTTTTTTATGGTTTTAAAATTAGGTATAACTAATAACTTCTTGTTAATATATGTCGCGAGTAAATTAATTGGTTAGATGTAGACGAAGTATCATAAATTATTTTTATAGGTCCCCTTGCGAACATATCTCAAGCCCTTAGAAACAGATTCTAGGCAACCATGACTTTTAACTAAAACATGACTTGGGACGCATTTAGGACTTTTCAAAGTAATGTTCATACATGATGAAGGTTTATTTTGCTTGTTTTATGATTAAATGAACTAAGAGGGGGAATATACCGTCTTTTCCCATTCACTTGAGAATTTAATAGCCATGTATGCTACTCCATCAGAAATTCAGTGAAATTTCCATGCTAACATCTCACGATGCCAAGACATCATCAATGTATGCATAAAAATATGATCTGGCTTAGACACAGTTCGTGTCTCTGCATTCTAGGAAAATAGCTGAAGAGATTTCAGTGAGTTTTTTTAATAGAGCAGATGTATACCCTGTCTCCAGCTATTAAATTCCAAACTGAGAGGGGAACAAACGGCAAATTGCTCCCCTAAGGGAATACATGCCCCAGCCTTATGTAGAATGATAACTTTCGCTGTTTTTAAAATGCACTTTTGCTAAAAGCCGATCGAGGCTACGGCACCCCAACGCCAAATCAAAAAGTCCTTCAGAAAGAAGGCATTTTACCCCATTTGAAAAATGGGAAAAAGCACGTTAAACGAAGAAGAAGAAGAAGAAGAAGAAGAAGTAAAGATCATGGTTGGCTATATTCTTTGAGGGCTAGTGATATGTTCGCGTGGGTATCTGGAAAAAGAATCGAAGACGGTTCGTCAACAGCTCACCCAAATTACCGGCATATATTTTCAAGGAGACTATCAACACAAGAGAGGCCCTTCAAACAACAGATAAGTGGACCTTAACAATAAAATAAGCATCTCTTTTGTTGGGAATATAAAAAAAAAGTAATTTAATACTTCAGATTCGACAATCACTTTATTTTTCCCTATTTTTCCCTACCCCAAAACCATTGATAGTTAGTTTACTAATGTACATTTAAAAAAAACCAAGCTAATTCCGTGGTTTATAAAATAACACGCAGTGACTAAAATGAAATTTATATCGTGGAGACTGGCGGATACATTTCACAAAGATTGACAAAGCCCAAACGATCAGTAAGATTTGGTTCAGAGAGCTCGGGGATTATCACACACATGAGGGATACATGTCATGCCATAAAAGCAATGAGTCGAAGCTGTAAGTCAAAAGTAGATCTCTGTACAAGGGGATCCTCTGGAATCTACTGGCATCAAAGTGAGAACATGAACTTATCAGGGCAATGGAAATCGGATTTCGTGGAAGAGTTATTTTCACGACCCAGTCTCCAGCAAGTGTCCCAGTGGATCTGCCCACCAGACGCAATCTAGATGGGAGCTAACAAGGACTGACCAATGACAGATTGACCCCATACTTCACAGAACCTCCTGCTCTCTTAAGCCAACGACATATTCCTGCATATTCCAAATAAATTTTCCCGTCGCCCGCCAACTGTTCACATTCACCTGTGATCAGGATTGAAGCATTATCAATCGAAATATATGAAACGTTATCAGTCGAAATATATGCAGCATCGTCAATCGAAATACATGAAGGATCGCCAGTCGAAATACAGTATATGAAACATCATCAATCGAAATATATGAAGCATCATCAATTGAAATATATGAAGCATCATCAATTGAAATATATGAAGCATCATCAATCGAAATATATGAAACGTTATCAATCGAAATATATGAAGCATCGTCAGTCGAAATATATGTTTTTTTGCGTCAATCTACTTTTATGGGTCTTTGAATTTCTTACTAATACGGGCAGTGAATCTAGAATTAGTATGGGAAAACGTTATTCCTCAAATGTTTGAGCGGTGATATTGCACTGATTTATAGATTTTCATTAGTTTCTCTCTTTGCACTCCAGTTTCCCCAACGTTTCAAGTTCTTAAACCTTTTGATTCCTAGATTCCCAAGAATGACAAATGATCTCAAAATCAGTCGCTCTTTGTAATACATTGTGTGTTAATGATTCACTGTAACTCTCAAATGTATTTGATTTAAAAGAAATAAATTGACTTAAGAAACCATTAATGTTTGAATATCCCCATAAAAGAGACTTCCAAGAATCTATTAGCCATTTGCGCTATACGTAAATGTCATTTGCAGAACTTTTTCGCTGTATGGAACGAATTGCCTGCCGCTGTCTAAATTAAATCCCCTGATGCTTGAATCGATGAAATGCGACAGTATAGTTATCCGAAAGTTACAGTGACTCATTTCACATTAGAAGTAAGAAACTAGAATATGTTTGGATGTTTTCAGACTAGGATCCCACTCACTTAAAAAACAAGTTAATACCAGAAATGTCCTCTCTCTCTCTCTCTCTCTCTCTCTCTCTCCTTCTTTATTTCATGACATGAATAAGATACATAAACCCGTATTAATAAGTAGTCATATACATAAGCACTCTCATTTTAAATTTCAGTAATTTAAATGGACCATGTGAAAAAAAAAACCGTTAAAGAAAACTATTCCAAGGAAACACATCGTACTGATAATATTTATCATTCATAAAGGCATATCAGATACCCTTGATAGCATAATCCGATATTAGCATATCTATTAACAGTACCAGTTTTTATGCAACACGAAGTGTCATCCAGGCACACTTAACAACAAAGCACTCAAACACAGCATCCATAAAGGCGAGCATCCACTTCACTTTGAATCTGAGGCGAGCGAGTAACTGTCCCAGGAAAGCCTGATGGAAAGACTAAAAATTGCATAGGTTCCTGAATGCTGTGTCCTGTCAGATATCTGACGTGCAAGATATTAGTTCGCTAAATCCCATCAAAAACCTTCTCTGTTGTTTTCTTCAGTAATTGTGTATGAGAGTAAGTTATACCCTCCTAGTTATGGCGTTTATCACTTTAAGAAAGTTGAAGGCTAATCTTAAATCCACAACAGGTTAGATAAATAAGCCACCATAAGATACCAAGCATTGTCTTGTAAGCTATTGGGTGTCAAGAAGAGAGCGCCTAGGCCCAAGATACTTAACTTAGGAGGTTTAAGGTCAATGTTTCAGAAATCTCAGAAATCCGGGAAGTAAGCGCCTAGGCCCAAGATACTTAACTTAGGAGGTTTAAGGTCAATGTTTCAGAAATCTCAGAAATCCGGGAAGTAAGCGCCTAGGCCCAAGATACTTCACTTAGGAGCTTTGAGGTCAATGTTTCAGAAATCTCAGAAATCCGGGAAGTAAGCGCCTAGGCCCAAGATACTTAACTTAGGAGCTTTGAGGTCAATGTTTCAGAAATCTGAGAAATCCGGGAAGCATATAAATTAATTTGAACATAAGTCTGAAAATAACTTCGTCAAATTTACAAAAGATTATTCTACGCTAGACATTTTAGCCTCCACCTTAGGTAAGACGTTGGGCACCCCTTAATAGCGAAAATGGGCCTTGAGGAGAAGGAAAATCACTGCTTGTTGGTCCCGCTCCGCTGGTACTTTCTTATTTTCTGGAGCATTCTAAGTGGCAATTATATATGCGGTTTTCCTATAAACGAATGAATTACATTCTACACGACCGGTGTTTCAAACTGATTTTGAAGCGCAGATGATTTAGTTAATGTCGTTTGCTTGCATGAGTAAAGGGTTGATAGTCCCATCATCATTACAGCATGCTGAACAGGAAACCAGTGTTTTTTTTTTTTTACTTGTGCTGAAGAAACTCTGTATGCTTATGTTAAAACAATCAGTACAAGGTGTAGAACCCTGTCAATCATTGTTAATAAAATGTTTGAACTGTTTAGTCATCTTGCACATAGAGCAGAGCATTAAAACGCTTCGTTTCTGAAACTTCTGGACTCACACAAGACGCATAAAAAATAACCTTGGAAATATTAAGAACAAAACTAATGTTCCAACGTTGCATGGCTGAGAACTTGAGAGGGTGCATCAGTTTATAAGTAAGGAAAGACAAGGATAATAGGAAATAAGTGATGCGAGAGAAACGATTTTGCAGACTCGTAGCTGATAAGTTGTTCCAACCAATTCTTACATAAGTTTAAAAGCGTCTGTTGTTAGTAACTCTATGTTGAAAGTGTTCTCGTCTCATGTTGATGTCTGGAAAGGTTCAATAGAAATCTTTTGATTTTATTGACTCGCTACTTCGATTTAAATCTTAGTGAAATGAAAACCATTATTCCTAATGTTATTCATTTCACTAAGATGTAAATTGAAGTAGCGAGTCAATAAAATCAAAAGATTTCTACTAAATCTTTCCAGACATCAACATGAGACGAGAAGACTTTCAGCATAGATTTACTAACAACAGACGCTTAAACTTATGTAAAACTTGGTTCAAACAACTTATCATCTAAAAGATTTTTAGCTTAGACACATTATTCCTAATGTGTCTAAGCTAAAAATCTTTTCTTTATTTGCATTTCCTGGTCGAAGATATATGAGAACCAGAAATTAAGTGTTAAAAAGTTAAACCCTCCTTCAAACTCAAAATTGCAATAATTAATGAAAATCCCGATCCGGTTGGGAACTGATGTAATGGTGAGATGTAAACCATGACTGAATACACTCCTACGCATATGTGAATATGTATATGAATATGTAGTTTGTGTGTGAACAATGCAACGCACGCAATGAATGTTTAACTTCTAGATTAACTTCTTGAAGTATCGAGAAGTTGAGTTGCATATACATACTGTAATTTTCTTTTCTTGAGGAATGTCATATGAGAACCAGAAATTACTAAGTGTTAAAAAGGTAGCGAGTCAATAAAATAAAATAAAAAATCAAAAGATTTCTATTGAACCTTTCCAGACATCAGTATGAGACGAGAACACTTTCAACATGGAGTTACTAACAACAGACGCTTTTAAACTTAACGTAAAAATTGGTTGGAACAGCTTATCAGCTACGAGTCTGCAAAACCGTTTCTTTCGCATCACTTATTTCCTATTATTCTTGTCTTTCCTTGCTTATAAACTGATGCACTCTCTCAAGTTCTCAGCCATGCAACGTTATAGCACACTGTAGAGTGAAGTTTTACAAAATATGATTCATCGGTTGAGGAAACTAGTTTTATCGGGATTAATTTAAACCAGTTCTTATCGTGCTGTTCTAGTTTCTGGTTTTGGAGGTATGTGTTTCATTCATTTGTTTATATATAATTTTTATAGATTTTTTCCTCCCTAGGAGAACTACCATTGGTGGCAACACCAATATATAAGTTTCTGATTTCCTGAAGCCTGTCTTTATTAAGTATTGTACTATTCTGAAGACTTCTGTGTCTAAACTACGAAGAGACCGATATGCCTTTATATTGTTCTGATTTTTTTTCCATTTTGTTTTTTTTTTACTTTTCATGTCATCTTCAGGTACTCGATGTCAGTGGCGAAGTTGCCACAGCCGCGCCCACATCCAATGACGATAACACTGATAATGTACAGGATGACTCAGACCCAGAACCTGTTCTGAAGAGGTATGTAATACTAGCAGCAGAAGAAGATGATGATGCCAGAGTGCATCCAGAACGGCCACAACCTACTGAACACAAACTCGATGCAGACCAGGTGGTCAATGACTCGGAACCAGAGAGTGACCATTCGAAACAGCTGGAAGCTAGTGATGCCAAAAGAGATTCCAGTCCAGTTCCAGAGGCATTAGCAGACGATACAGCAGTCCAGTCAGAACAGTCGATAACCAAGGAAGGGGAGAAACCAGGGGGAGAACAGGTGGCTAGTGATCTGAAGCAGGCAGACAGACACCTGGAAACTGATTCCAGCGCCGTCCCAGTGGCACCAGAAGCAGATACAGAAGCCCTGTCAGAACAACCGAAAACTTCTGAGGAGATGCTTGATGGTGAACCACCCGCTGGGGATTTAAAACAAGAGGAAGACAGTAAGGTGGAAATTGATTTCAGCTCAGTTCCGGTGATAAAGATAGAAAGAAGTCAGAGCGAAGGAGATGTCACTGTAGACGACGATGTCGATGACGATGCGGTTCCAGTCACAGAAAACGGAGAAACTGACAAAAGCGCAGAACCAGTTGCTGCCGCTCTGAAGATCGGAAACACAGAAGCAATAGTAGAATCTGAGCCTAAATCAGAGGCTGAGGAGCCCACGTCGAAGGCTGGGTTAGAGAAAGAAGATGCTCGAGAAAGTGTGGTAAGAGACGAAACACCGCCGGCGAAGGAAATGAAAGGAGAAGCCGAAGACAACGATTTCATCGAATATCGAGATGACAGCGTCAAGGTGCAGGACGCCCAGAGGATGTCAAAGGTATTACCCGCCCATCCACCTGTAGATAAGGATCCTGCGAATGTAAATACCGATAACGTTGTAGCCGACGCGGCGAAAGACCCGCCCCTAGATCCAGAGCAAAAGAGCGAACAGAGAGTAGATTTGCAAAGGTATTATTTAACGAAAAAGCCTTCGGTTCCACCAGCCTTGCCGCCGAAAGGGAGGAAATATTAAGGATCGAACTGAGTTAGTAACATTGTCATGTCAACGTAAACTGAGTCAGTAACACTGTCATGTCAACGTAATTGATAACCTTATCAGTGATTCGCTATAGCTCATTTGCTATGTTACTTGTTTCTTGTTGTAAAAAATGTAATTACTAACCTGAGCAGTTACTCCGTCAGACTTCATTCAGTAATCCGTTGTGTTCCTCTTGAATTCTCGAAATATCTTCAACTGCCGAGGTTCAAAGTCGACTTTATCATTCTGGATTTTTGAATTTTACTTTTGAACAAGTCGGGAACCTCACTTCGAATTCTTCGCTGAAAAGAAAGAGAATTAGATGGCATAAAGGACACCTAATGTTAATGCATATTTTTGAATATAAAATTGATTTTAATGAACAGCACAGAAAGTATAAGTTCTAAAGATAAGAGGTCATGATAACATCCAGTGACAGCTAGTTTCATTGATGCAAGAATTCAGATTATATTTCTTATACGTATGCTCTGAAAGCAACTCTGGTATTCTTAGTAAGCATTTTATCTTCTTTTTGTCTTCTGTAAATAATCCACTTTAGACCAGAAGGTGAATTTTGTGTTGGTATGCTTTGCTAACGACAGAAATAAATCTAATGAACAGACAATAACTGTTTAATCTTTTAATCCGTCCCTCCCACTTCCTTTAAATAGAGTTAATGAAAGATGAGAGAAAATAGTCTTAAAATAATTGCTAATCAGATCTCCAAAAATTAACTGGAAAAACTACTTGTATTATTGTCTGTTTATCTTGATCAGTGTCCAGGTCCACGGTGCCGAGATTATAATGGCCTAAGACATTATAAGCGATATATATCTGTTCATTCCTTAAGTGTATCATGATACATTCCCACAGAACAGATCAATACACAAGTAATCAATCTTTAAAATACATAACCCCGGGATCATTCTCACGAGCTCATTTACTTTTAATCGAATGTGTTCTTGGTCATGTGAGCTGCCTGATACACTTGATATCCGACGAACGGATATTATGGATGCACAATGATCCAGTCAGTGTGTGAATAAGCGTACATGATCAAATCGGATACATGTGAATATCTTCAACTGAAAGGCATCACCTAACACAAACTGATGTGGTCAGTGTGACGATGTATATATTTAGTATATTGTTAGTTGTTGGCTACGCTTCATGTGGATACATATGGGTTTGGTCCATTGTGAAGTACAAAATGACATAAAAAATGGGAATGTACACACTGAGTTTGATCTGATGGAAACGTATGACGCACAGTTAGATTTATTTCTGTTTTGGGTTGGCAAATGGCTGGTGTTGGAAATGGTTCGCTTCTCTGATTGTCTTGTAATACTGGAATGTTTTTCTATTAACTGTGGGTTTACTTCTGTACAGAAAACTGATTTATGCTTGAATACACTTCATAATTTTATGTATGTCAAGGACAAACACCAAGAGAAGAGACTCATCAATGGCTAATCTTTACCCAGTTGCCAGTGGGTGAATTTCAGAGTCTACTTTCATTTTTAACTTGACACAATAAAGGAACTGAAATATTTGCTAAAATTTGATGTGAACCTGAGACTTGTTAGTCTCAGGTTACACCTGTTTCCTCTGAATGATATCAATATCACGCATGTACGAGCAAGCCAAATCACATAGGGGTGTATAAGATCTGTAAAACACTGAAACGACAAAACCATATATATATATATACATATACATACATATATATATATATATATATATATATATATATATATATATATATATATATATATATATATATATATATATATATATATATATATATATGGATGTACACACACATATACTGTATATATATATATATATATATGTATATATACATATCTATATATATGAACCGTTGGAACTTAAACTGTTCCAGCTGGGTGCAGTTTATTTTATTTTATTACTGTACACACTTACATAAGACTCATTCCGAATTTTAAGTACACTGTTTGTTTTTCATTTCTTCTGTATTGTTTTTTCTGTGGTGGCGTTTTCTCCCTATTGTCTTCTGAACATTTTGATTTTCCAACTAGGAATACATCTTAACTAGCAATTAGTTATTACACACACACACACACCACACTTACACACACACACACACACGCACACACACATATATATATATATATATATATATATATATATATATATATATATATATATATATATATATATATATTACTGGTTCGTGCTTCCATAGCTTTCTTGAGTACTGGGAAGAATGAAATCCCATTTTGCTTTCTAAAATCGAATCTAAATTAATTTTCTTTCCGACGTGTAATAAAACTGATTTACCTTTCCAGCAGATCTCAGAGTATGGGTTTATATCTCTTCACTGTGCTTTGAAACCTACGATTATTCTTAATTTTAAAAATTCAGCTTAAGGTTCTTTTAGCTTTCCTTAAGCACCAGTCTAGTCTGGTCCTTAGGAAACCAAATGTGATTGGTATATCAATAAAGAGGTCAGAAATGACAGGATTAAGAAAGAAATAAGTAGGGGATCTGAAAGACAAAATCATGCATGAGAGGGGATCTGAAAGACAAAATCATGCATGAGTCGGGTTGATTTTGAAGTTTGGGAGGCAAGGTGTGATTATGGGAGCTCCTCTGAGGATTTTACATGTTTAACTAAAGGGAGAATTAACGAAAAATGAGAGAGAGAGAGAGAGAGAGAGAGAGAGAGAGAGAGAGAGAGAGAGAGAGAGAGAGAGAGAGAGAGAATTAGATTTCGTAGACATTATTTTGCTTTCTGATAATCTCACTAACCTTTCAATAATTTTGTTCCCTTGTCTGTGCATCCACTGCTCATTTTGCTTGGCTATGTTAATTTCAAGCTTAATAATTGTGTTGTTGTGGGCATCAGGAAAACTTCTAATGAAAATATATTTTGAATCTGAGAGAGAGAGAGAGAGAGAGAGAGAGAGACTTGTACGTTGAAAGAGTTGTAGAAAAATTTACTGAATGTCCTTCTAACAGCAACAGCATTAATAATGGGAAGATGGAAGTAGAATACTTAGATCTTACTTTAAGTTGTTTTCCTTTTATATTTTGCAGATTGTTTATTATTTACGGAAAACATTTTTAGAGACTTGAGTAAGTAAGAATAAAAATGAAATACTAAGCTTCACTACTGATACCTAATGGTTGGCCATTCTTCTTTAATTTCAGCCCATATAAATAAAACAAAAAAACAATGCTGACCTATGTTTGGCCTGCAAGCTGCCCTGATCTTCTCACATTAGTGATCTTGCCTCACCTCTCTCGGCAGACAATGGCAGAACTAGAGGCACCGTCAGTCATTGCTTGTGATGGCAGTTCTGTGGAGCTAGACGCGGCTACTAAACCAGAACCAAAAACTCTGTCAACTGGTAATGTTGGGAGAGCGTCGACTGGGCTCGTTTTAGAACAAGAAACGAAAACGGGATCTAGAGAAAACGTACCGCTTTCTGTAACTGACAAAGAAAACGGTGCTGAGGGACGGGAAACTTTCATAAAAAATGGCGAGGGCGAGAGAAATTTGCTACTGGAGTATGAAGAAAATACATTAATGCCAGCAGAAGAGAAACCCATTGAAGTGAAAAAGATTTAGGTACAGGTGTGAAAGATCAGCAGATTACTGACGAACTTACAGATGCTGACAAGAGAACAAGTCAAGATTTTACAGAAGACGATCTCTATTTGTTAAAGCAGTGGTCTGAAAAGCAGAGAAGCCACAGCGAAGGAGACGCAAGCCTTTACAAAGTGTCCTTCAGCAGCGACGCTGACGACGATCTCACTTATCACACCTACACAAATTATGCTCTAGATGACAGTGACGTCATGCAAGATCTGACTGATCCTCCCCACCTGGCAGGTCACATGATTCATCACGATGACGCTGCACACCTCGCTCCGATACAGGAATCTGACGAAACGGACGAAGACGAAATAGACAGTGACAAGACGATTGCCATGCCATCGCTCTTGAAGTCAAACCTTTCTGCTGGAATGTTAAATCTCAATGCTATATCGTCAGATAGCAGGGAAGAACTGGATGTAGCCACGGCAGGAAAAGGAGAGGACGAAAAGAGCGAGGAACCATCGAATGAGGACGCTGGCATAAAGAGAGAAACCTCCACCGGTGATGAACGAGAACCTTTTGACGAGTCAGCACAACTAATCAAAGATGAACAAACACGGCAACCAACAATGAAGGGTGACAGGGAAACGGATCAAATGATCCCAACTGATAACCATAACGAAGAGAAACTGCTGGTCGTCGAAGACAACACAATACTGCCATCTAATGAAGAAGATAAATTAGAACAACAACTGACCGTCGAAGGCGATACAGAACTGCCATCTGAAGACGTAGAGCAACTGCTGATTGTTGAAGACCACACAGACATTCCATCTAAAGAGCAACAACTGATTGTAGAGGGCGACACAGAACTGACATCCAGAGGTGAGGACCAACAGGAGCAACAACCAGGCGACAAAGGTCTGCCAACCAAGACTGAAAATGAGGTTGATCGACCAATTGAGAAGGACAGTGAAGAACGCCTGGTCAGACCAGGCGAAGAAGGTCAGCCAAGTGGGGCCTCAGCCGCAGACGGAGAGATCGACGGTCGGCTCAGAAAGGGAAGAATCACCAAAGGAAAGAAAGACAGTCCCATATTCCTTTCTGAAAATCTTCGAACATTCAGCAACCCTATCAGCTACCTCGGTGGGCCAACAATCGAGTATGATGAAGAAACCAGAGAAGGTCGAGTAAGACAAGACAGCTTAACGTCCATAACATCACTTGACTGATGGTCACCAGGTCAGTCGTTAACTGGTGCTTCTAACTGTCATGTCTCCCCACAGATGATTTTAGCAATAACATGAACATAAAATGCATTAACATGGTACAAAATTTTCCTGATTTCTTTAGTGAATTTGTATTTCCCAGACGTGAGAGTTGCAAATGTGGGGAAATCAATGCTGACTATGGTTTTAGATTTATTTTAGTGAGAGACTCACGGCTCAAATTATGCTGTCAGTAGTGGAAGTAAATTTAAATTAATAGTTAAGGTTCTTGGTAATTGTGGACTTATGTCTTATCATGTAGAATATAAAGTGAGGTTTTTGAAGAGTCGGAGACTTTTGTTGAGTGTTGTCAAGGAAATTTATGTATATTGTTCTTAATCCTATGTAAATATTATAATGCTTGTGCATTGTGACGCGAGTCTATTAAAATCTATAATGAAATTCAAAGTATTTCATGTCCTTTTACCCTTTTCGGTAACCAGTCGACACTTCCTGACCATTTTTCAAATCTAGTTTTTCCTGATATAATAAAAAACAGAATTACTTCACTATCCAGAAAGTATTTATTGTGGTCTTCTAGGTCAACTTCCAAGTTTCCTTTCCTCCAATATACCTTTCAGTACCAATGTTAATAGACTATCCTCCTGTGTGGCAAATATTTTCTCCATTGTAGTTTCGGGTAGGCCCACTGTAAGAGTACAAGTCTGGTATTCCTACATTTCTGTCGGTGTTTTAAAGCAGTCAGAGACTCTGGTAGTACTTGATATTCTTACATGGCTGGAAGAAAACTGCAGTGTCAGGTAATTCAAAGAGATATTTCAGTATATATATCTCTTGTCAGCTCGTTTTTGGATGTTCTCCTTTCCTTAATGTTTGTATTTGCAATACAAATTATACAGATCAATCATTCAAGTTCTTTTTTTCTCATTGTGCCGTGAAATAAGATTAATTGGAAACATAGATACCTTCTAGAATAAGTTGAAGAATTATCCATGCCAGAATGGTTGTGACAAAAAATAGTAATTCATTGGGAATATAAATTATAACTGACAAACAACGGCCGAAAGGAGGACCTCCAAAAACAAACTAAGATGTCGATGACGATGATGGTGATAATGATGGTGATATTCCATAGCTTTTTCCTGTACAAGGGGTCAGAAGGTTTTCCGCCACCTTTAAGTTTTGGAATATTTTCTTATGCTTTCTGAAGTTCTTCCATGAAGAAATTTCTTGAAACCTAAAAGATAAGGCGACATTTCTGCTGTTTGTCGATTGATATCCCAGTGTACGAAAGAGAATTAGGATGACGATGATGACAGTAAGTATTTAAAAAAGTCAAGTAATCTGCGTGGTGATAGTGATGGTGATTACAATTTTAAACTGATACAGTTGATGGTGAATAAAAACTGCAGTGAGTTGACAGTGATCACCATAAAAGTCAAATCTTTCAGTTACCATCTTGACTGCCTCGTATGACAATAATTATTACCGTTGTTGTGTTACTGTGACAATGCCTTTGACCTAAATATGATGTCTGTAGGTAGTCCAGTTGTCAATCTTCAGCTGAGAGGGCTACTCAGACACGCATTCCTCCTCCTCCTCCTCCTTCGCCTCCCCCATCCCACCTCTCTCTCTCTCTCTCTCTCTCTCTCTCTCTCTCTCTCTCTCTCACACACTATTTAGTAAATCGACAGAAGATACTTCTTGCAAGAGAGCTGCTCTTCCTCCATCTCTCACACACGCACAGTGCAAGATTGCGCACCTTTTTCCTGCGTCCGTAGGTACAACTTAGTTGCTGATATAGAAGCGTACTCCAGACAGCCGGAAGAAAGAAAAGAAAGAGTAGTTTGAGAGTGGAAGTAGGATCAGTTGGAGGAGGATGGGACTGTGACTTACGAATGAGATGACAGGATGATGGGGAGTTATGAAGGATTTTGATTTAATATGATCTGAGTCGTGAAGGATGTTGTAATGTCTTTATTTGTCAACAGAATAACTGCCGATTATGTCGGCTAAAGAACTTGACTTAATTTTAAGCTTATTGGTGATTTGAAAATCAAGAGATAATAGAACTATTCTTTTCATGCGTTGCCTTGAAATTTACACAAACACACACACACACATATCTATATGAATGTATGCATGTATGTGTGTATGAAAGAGAGAGTAAGAGAGGTTGAAGTTGCTCACATAGAGGTGAAGCCAACTGCAACTGAATAATTGATCATCTGCCCTTAAGATTTCAACAATTTTCTATAACAAGTGTTTTGAAGAACAACAGTCAACCTCTTTCATGCTAAAAGTTAGTCTGGTGTTTACAGGCTGTTCAAGTGTAAATAATAATAATAATAATAATAATAATAATAATAATAATAATAATATTCTTTGTTGCAGCTCAGGGCCATATACATGGAATATACAAATACACTACACACAATGGAGATACATAAGACAACACGATAATAATAATATTCGACAGTGTCCACGCAGTTGCTGAAGAAGTAGAAAAAATAGAATTCATAATAATGGTAATGACAGTAATTATGTGGAAAATAATAGTGAAAAAACAAAATAAATGCAGTCTTTTAGTTTCCTGTGGTAAGGGCTAACTGACTATTAAGTCACATATATTTCCTTATATGATGGGAACTCTCTTGATAGATGTTACATCTTATGCTTTCTTGTATGCCAGGAATACTCCTTTGTAACTGATTTTATTCAGGCCATAAAAGTATGCCTTGAAGGACACCACAAAGGAGTCCATTACTCCTAAAAAGCCTCGTATATTTTCTGACTGAAAAAGACTGGTCCTCGTAATTAGTGTAATGTAAGGCAATTAAACTGAAAATGAAGTATACAAACCGAATAAAAAAAGTTAAGTATATCTTTGTTTAACCAGACCACTGACCTGGGTTAACAGCTCTCCTAGGGCTGGCCCGAAGGATTAGACTTATTTGACGTGGCTAAGAACCAACTGGTTACCTAGCAACGGGACCTACAGCTTACTGTGGAATCCGAACCACATTATGGCGAGAAATTAATTTCTATAACCAGAAATAAATTCCTCTAATTCTTCATTGGCCGCTCAGAGAGTTGAATGATTTCTAGTGAAATTGTATTCTTGTCCGATTATCAAAAAAGAGGTATGCAAATTTATGGAAAAAAAAAAAACACAAAAGAAGAATGAATACGAGCCATAATATTTACATTCTTAGTGAAGGACGAACAAAAACGTCAAGACCACCCACCAGGTAGGACCCATTACCAAGCCATTGAATATGCAGCAGATGATTATAATTGCAAGTTCAGTTTAACATCCAAATGTCAATAGTGAGAAATGCTCGTCATTATGGAGAGTCCTCAACGACAGTGACACAAGACCACTCTGTCTCTTTGGTCGTTAGCGGATGAGGGAACGAATGTCTCAGACAAATTCGCGGGTACGGCTGCGGCACAAAGACAGTAATGATAGGGTGTGAAACGTTTATCTAATTTCATTCAATTTATTGGCTTTGTATGATAAAGACTAGTTAATTTCTGGTTAATGTTATCACACGCACGCACACACATATATGTATGTATGTATGTATATATATATATATATATACATACATACATACATACATATAAAATGAACCTACTGGTCAGATTCACCAGATATGGTTGTATAACTAATATGGCCATTGATAATAAAACATAGACACGTACACACATACGCAATATATATATATATATATATATATATATATATATATATATATATATATATATATATATATATATATATATATATATATATATATATATATATATATACAGTATAATTTCAGTGCCCGTAAAATTTGCTTTCGTTCTATAATAACGTCTTGCTCCCACATAGGCTCAAATCTTCTTCATCCTACAGTTCATCCATGTCAGGAGTAAACTCTTTGGCATTACGCACCTTACGAGTCTCATAATTCCACTTCAAAAACCTCATTCGTGCCAATGCCATCTTTCGGAGGGATAAGAAAGTATAAAATATACTGAGACCTCTCAGCACCTAACGGTAGGTGCTGCCATCTGCAGGGAGAACTTTAAAATTCAAATAGTTATGCGGATTGGGGAAACGTACGCTAATGTTTAGCGAGAATATTAACGAACATATTTAAGTAGACATCATTTTATTTCCCAAGACTGGTTATCTCAGTCATTTTAATACGTATCCACACGACCCTGAGGCTTTATATAAACGCAGCCGTTCATTCAAAAGCGATTCCGTCATCACTGCGCTCAGGACGTGCTGCCATCTACCGTCGTACGGGGGAAAGATTAAAAGTAGGTCAAAACTCTCGATTAACGGTTCCTGGAGAAAGTTGAGGATAGCAGGTGGTGGGGGGCCCACCGCTACGGTGCTACCTGGATCTTCAGTTTAAATAGTTTCGCAGGGGATAAGACTTTTGTAAGTAGGTCACGGGCATAGGCTAGGCTTAATGGAGGGATGGGAGAGAGAGAGAGAGAGAGAGAGAGAGAGTATGTGATTAAGGTGTAAAGGACGCGCAAGAGAAACACGGAAAGGGATTTTTATCTTTGTGTAGGGAGGGGAAAGAATTTGTAGATGCCAGGCGCCGAATATCGGTGGTGGTCTGTCCGTTCATGGCAGTATCCGTGATCCCAGTAAAGTAACGCTAGATAATAATCTGAGTTCATGCCACTGACAAAAGGTTCATTCTGAAGGGCCAAATAAAAGTTCCCTTTGAGAATACCTCGTTGAAATGGAGATTAGAATTTGAATCGGCTTGAATGAGAATTGGGGTCAAGGCTTATGGCCAAGTCAGAAGTGAAGCGGTCAGATTCATTTATTACAGAGGGCTGTAGAGGAAAATATTATCAGAGAGCCTGGGATATTTATACAGTTTTTGAAGTTAGGACGTTAAATGTTACTGTTACCAGATAATACCTGCAGATTTAAATTTCAAAATTTGACGCCAAATCAGTCAAAGGCTTTGATTGTTTACATATAAAAATCTTTATTGACGGAAATTCAGACTTCGATTTTAAAAATGCTCGAATTAAAAATAATAATAAAAAAAATAAGCTAACCATCCCGGCCATTAAAAAAAAAAATTTCCTCTAACTTGCGTATGAAGGAAGAGCAGTCAAATGACAACGCTAAAATTCGTGCCGAATTGCACACAGTGACAGTCTTATGCCGGGTTCATATGCGTTACACATGTGCATGTTACAATTGTTGTGCCCTATTTAAATCAATACTCACACACACACGAGCGCGCGCGCGCGCTCATACATTACCCGGACATATATCTGCAGACATACACTCATACAAACGCACCTATGTAATATTGCAGAAAAGGATAATATATAAAACACAAAAACGTAAGCTTTGGGATTTCCGTTATTTTGATATATATATATATATATATATATATATATATATATATATATATATATATAATATATAATATATATATATATATATATATATATATATATATATATATATATATATATATATATATATATATTTAACAATAAAAGAATGTAGGTAATGAGGGTAATGTAGAGAAAATGTAGGTAATGGAGGAAAAAAAAGCGAAAAAAAAAAAAAAATCGAAAGAGCCTAATATTGTACGAAATTTCTCCGTGTGCACAATACGTACACAAGCACACCTGCAAGCACACACACACATACATATGAATATACATGTGCATAAATCTATATATGTATATATATATACATACGTATGTTATGTATATAATATTATATAAGGTTTGAAAGGATAAAAATCGAGACACAACGATGCTGTGAAAAGACTAGATTGGGTGAAATGATGGAGCAAAATTTTCTTAGCAGATTTGGCCAAGTATGGAAAATGGTGGATGACAGTTTGCCGAAGTTTTAGAAGAAGAGGGGGTGTAGGGAGGACGAAAAAGCAGTTGCTGGATGGTATGGAAGGAGTAATGAAGCAGAAGGGACTTCGTGTCAGGAAATCACGAGAGTATGGCTATTCTATATAACCTTGCAAAGCAGCCAGAGTGCGTGGACATTTTTTCCATAACTGCCATCCTCAATTCAGTAGATATAGAATAAACATACCAATGACTGGTATAAAGCTTTCATTTGGAGCATCCTCGTTTGAGGAAACAGTTTATTTACGTAAAGGTTTAATTAAGAAGGGTTGATAAAGCCAGGAACAGGAATGGGACAGCACTTGTAGTGGCAGGAAGATTATGTGGATGGGTGAAAGATTTCAAATGTGCTATTCCTATGGCAGTATGGGTAAGGTAAGCGTGGCAGTTGTCGTAGAAAATGCATTTCGTGCAGAAGTGGAAAAGAAAGAGAGTGAAAGATGTTGGGAAATTCTGCTTCTCTTCCTGAAAGGGGTTAGGTGTAATAGGTGATTTAAATGTAGCTGTAAGTGACAAAGAAACAGAAGATATAGTTGATAGGTATTAAGTTACAGAAGTGAATGGAAATGAGGCATCTCGTAGAAATGCCTCGGGAATGTGCTCGATTGCTTGAAATCTTGGTCTCCAAAAAGAACAGTAATGAGCAACATTAGGAAAGAAAACAATAAGGGAATGAGTTAAATAGGTCATGTGTTCATATGGATTCCTTGGAGGACGACGTTAATGACTATAATGACAATAAGAGGTGTGGGCGGAGGTGTATCTAATGATTAATTGCTTGAAGCGAAAGTGATGGTTCAAAATGTGGTTATCAGTGTGACTGTGATGGTTCAAAATGTGGTTATCAGAGTGATTAAGTGAATTTGAAAAACACGAAGCAAAAAAGAGTGATAAAATGAGTTTAGGGTTACAGGCCTCAAAAAGGAATGATTTTATTCAAGTATGGGATTAATTCATCAGGAAGGGGGAGTGTTGATAGGCACAGGAGCGTAGGAAAAAGGGGAAAACAATAATTTGCCTGGTAATGAAATTAGTGGGCAGTGAATGAAAAAAATAGAAAATGAAAGGTTGTCTGAGGGACATTTACAAGGCAAAAGAGATGTCACACAGCAGGGTATTAGAGGATGCATTAGGTAGTCAAGGGGAAAGTGAGTGTAAAAAAGGAGCTATTCCTAGATTAAGTATTTGCAGAGAGAAAGGTTAGTGAGCAAATGTATCTTGTAGCTCTCCAAGTAGGCATATTTAGTGGCTCAAGTTGTGAACGTTTTCTGCAAATTTGTTTTGTTTTTTTTAAAACTGACACAATAGTTAAAGTAAGAATGTGGTAGTTATCATTTTTATTTCCTTTGAAGCCAAATAATGCCATTGATTTTGCTAGAAAATTTCGCGGAGAGAAAATATGCCCTAAAACATACGGATTTTGTAATGCAAGGCGCTGCACAAAATAGCTGCAGGTTGAATAATAAACATTTTAAGAATCGTATTCTGCCATGACGATCTTTGAGTTTCGCCAGTTAGTGACGTCACAGAGAACATGGGAGTATTCTGCTCACAAGGAAAAGAATGACTTGAATTGTTATTATGATTTTAAATTAATCTCTTACGTCTCCGAATGATCTGGGTTATACGAGCTTGTAAGTTTTATTTTTTCACGCAATTGCGTCATTCATCGTCAATGACGTCATTGCGTAAATCATCTTGCTTTTTCGAAAGGAAGATAATCACACGGAATAAAGGATGTGAACGAAGCTTGAATAAGACGGACATGGTAGGAAACGACGAAATAGCAGTCACTTTCATTAACTTAGATAACTCGTGGAAAATGTGAATGCACTTCAAATGCATTCACATTATAAAACGCGAGGTAACGAATGCCAACACAACTTAAATATTGCTATAGCGCCTACGAGTAACCATTAGAAAGATGTCAGAATGCTAACGCTTTTATCCACCGTGTAATTTAATTATGAACGTCTGTGTATTTTTTGTTGGAGTCAAAATGTTTTCGGCAGACGTCGAGCGCTCCCGTTTCAACTGGAGGTCTCTCATTATGGAAAATGGTTTCCATCTGTATTTGCATTTTTCAAGGCTAGCAGCGTGACGCCCCTTTCTAGTCCAGGCCAGAAGAAAGCAGGAAAAAAAGAAAGGTAATGTAGAAAGGGGCAGCAAAACCACGCGAGAAGAGATAGCTCTTTGAGCCTCAGAAAGAAGTACAGAATCATCTCAATCGAAAACGGGAAGATATTTAAACAGATTTGCAGAAGGAAAGAGACGGTCGGTGAACCGAATAATCCCACATAAATTACAGTACTAGATTTAACATGACACGCCCGTCTAAATCCTAAGAATTCCTTTACCTCGCCTAACTTCAGTCTTTGAGTTTAATGCATCGTGATCTTTTTACACTGGTATTATACTCTTAAGAAGGAAACGCAGGTAATTGCATAAACTGTCAGTAATCACTAAGAATATAACGTTTTCCTCACTCTCATAAAATTCCCGTATTTATGAGACCTAATGCTCTATCACTTTAGTCGTGATTAATCTTCGTAACACTTCCTTCCTTTTTCTTTTTCGTGTTTTTAATTGACTTTTGGTTTAATAAAATTGCTAGAGGATTTTTTATCTTTTCGATATTTCTAAGAAATAAAAAAATCAATAAATCCCAACTAAATCAGAAAAGACTACTGAGAAAAAAAAAAAAAAAAAAAAAAAAAAAAACTTTTGAAATCAAAGATGGAAAACTCTCTTTTCATTTTTGATCTGTCATTCCCTGAGAGGAAATAAAATTCGGCCAGAGGCATCTGCATCCAAGATGGCAAAATCCGAAAATCTCCAAAAAGTATGTTGCTTCGGTCTATTAAACTTAGTCGTGCTAAATGAACCGATATTTAGCAGCAATTATGCACATGTTTGCAGCGTTGAAAATCACTCATGTTGCACGCACAGGACTCTTTTTCGTGTTAATGGCCTCCGCTTTTGGGGAGAGCTTATCGGTAACAGCGCCAAAGTGCAACATCTGGGAGATTTACACACACACACACACACACACACATATATATATATATATATATATATATATATATATATATATATATATACAGTATATATATATGTATATATACATACATATACAGAATATAAATATTTATATATATATATATATATATATATATATATATATATATATATATATATATATATATATATATATAAAGCCGCTAAAGTTCAAATTGAAAAGACAGAGTGCCAAGTATATTCGTGTATTTTAACACATCTTCAGTGCTCGAAAGTACTTTTTCAAATGAAGAGACAGAGTGGCTTTAGCTAATAAAACAAAATCACTCTTACTTTTATTTCTTAATATATATATATACATATATATATACATAATATATATATATATATATATATATATATATATATATATATATATATATATATATATATATATATATATATATATATATATATATATACAGTATAATATATATATATATATATATTTACATACATATACACTATATATATATATATGCATATGAATAAGAAACAATACAAAAATTTTTGGAGACAAAGTCCAATTAGCAAAATCATTTATACATGAAATTTACAAATTTTAAAACGTTAAAAGCAGTGAAAATATAAAAAAAAAAGAAAACTGTTTAAAAACCCGTGAAGACCAGTGCCCATCTCCGTGAGACCTAAAAACTAAACGACATTTTTTTTAATGCCGACTTCAGCTATTTACAAAAGAGAGGTCTGATTATTAAGTGAAAGCACAAGCTGTTTAATGTATTATAACTGGAAGAAAAGCAGACAGTAGGTGCTTGCGTTACGATATCAAAACCACCATAATAGGAAGAACTTTTACACATCTTGCAAAGCTCTCGTATATTAAAAAATTCTTTGGTTTTAAAAGGCCATCTGCACGGTGACTAATTCCAGCAGGGGGAATCTATCATTTTACTTTTATAGATCTTTACGTACTTCCAAATTTTGCTTTTAGGGAAAGCAAAACATTACACAAGCAAAGGTCGCATCACAGTGGGAAACTTGTCTTAATGATGGAACAATGAACCTAGAATCTTTGGAGTTTTTGGAATCAATCTGTGATCTACCTCAGGAAACACTTTTTAATGAGTTTTTGCCAGCTTTAAATTTTGTGGAATCTACGTAAGGAATGGTGGTATATGTTAATAATTAAATTAGGTACGTGTTAGTTGATAGGGGTGAAACCTGTCTTTTAGAAACTCTTCCAGAGTTGTTAGGAAAAAGGATAAGGACTCTATTTCAAATGAAGGAATAAAAATAAAATTTCATCGTGAGAGTTTTAACAGTTCGGTGGTAGTAGTTTTCCTATAGAGTGGTTGGCTTCGTCGGTGCTAATTTCCAAATTCACAGCAACTCTGTTGGGGTAGGTAACAACCCACTATTGGTGACTGGCTACCAAGTGCAGTAAAGAAACAATGGGATTTAATGTCCTCAGTATGTTCTGTCTCAGTCAGTGAACACACACACACACAAATATACATATATAAACATGTATATTTTTGTATTTATGTATATATGTTTGTGTGTGTATGTGTATATATGCAAGCAGAAGTATTGTACGCCTGAACTTTTTCCTACACTTTGCGTTAATAATTCCTTTTTAAGTCAACTAGTCTTTTGTAACGTTGATAGGAATTATTGTGTTTTCGCAACTCTCCTGATTTATCGCAAAGTTCAATTTCTTATCCATAGTTTTGTGTGTTCCTATAAAGATAACATTTAACTATTAAACTAGCTACAGGCAAAGGGAAATTTTACTTTGGGTCATTCTCTAACACTCTTGCTATTCCTCCTCTCTTTCTCTTTATGAATGTACATACATACATACAAACATATATACATATGTATATATACATTATATATACACATATATAATTCTGACTCGCATCAGGATCGAACCCAGGTCATTCAATTGAGTCAGAAATTTATTTCTGTTCCACACGTGATTGTGTGTTGATTATTTCTATCTATCTATCTATCTATCTATCTATCTATATATATATATATATATATATATATATATATATATATATATATATATATATATATATATATATATATATATATATATATTATATATATATATGTTACATAAACACACACACATATATACGCACCTGAGATTGAATAAAAGAAAACTCGCACCTTCAACTTTCTTCATCAATTTGCATATAACCTGAGGCATCATGACCAGAAAACTAATAACAAAACTCGTATGAATTCCAGAGGTATTACCATTTTGTATTCCAAACCCAACTTCCATTTGGCTACTGGAGAAAGTACACGGAAGAAGACGAAAGATAATACAACAATGAATCAAGGTTCTTTAAGAAACGTGTCTTTATGTTAGGGGCGTTTGAAGACATGAAATGTCTTGAGGGGAAACTTCTCATTTTTAATTTTCGTGGTCTGGTATAAAATTCTGATACTGATCATTCATGCCTGTTTCTTTTATAGCCTGCTCTCTCTCCTTCAGAGCTGCGATTCACAACAATCGTCTAAAAACCAGGTGTACAGCTCACTGCTCTGGTGAACATACATTATATATTTTAAGGATATGCGGCTAACTGGTTCCTTCCTTGCCCCGAGATCAATCACGGGTCTACTCGACTATGAGCCTGGAGCCATTATTCATGCTATAAGAAGCCAGAGAGAGAGAGAGAGAGAGAGAGAGAGAGAGAGAGAGAGAGAGAGAGAGAGAGAGATACTGTGGCAATCCATTCCCATCGAACAGCTGCCTTTATTTCAATCACGTACGTGGAACTGAACGTTCCAAAGAAATGTCGCCATTAGCTGCGTCGCGTCTCGAACGGCAGAAACTGCATCGATGGTTATCAATCGACGAACCCGGAAACAGAATGTAACGTTGATGGGGGCGATGGTTTCCAAAGCTGAATCGACTCTTCGTGGTTTCTTCCTCCGTGAGGTTTTTTCCTGGATGTGTGATCTACTGGTCACGTTTACCGGATTTATGGGCATGCAGCGACCATGCGATGAACACTCGACTCCTCGAGGTCCTACTATTTTCCCAAAAGATTTGCAAAGAAACGCTTTGGAAATTCGAAAAGGAAATGAACATGGAGAATCTCTCCTTCCCCACGCCAAGCTTCGAACTTGTGTCCTGGATGAAATGTGTCCAGTGCTGTGAGACTGCTTTATAGGCGATTCTTTTTTTTTTTTTTTTTTTTTTTTTTTTTTTTTTTTTTTTTACGACCAACACCAATGCTGTTTTAAAGTCATCCACAAAGTGCAGCTCTTTGCCTTAACGCATTGTTAAAAACACTTCTTTTAGAATGAATTTAGCATTTATAATTTTTTCAACGTTATATTACTATCAGCCTCTAAAGATAGAGTACTTAAAACCTAAGGAGACGAATGTTGCGGATGTGTACGTAATGATTAGTGCATAGATCATAACTGACTAGAGAGATGACCTATTTCAGCTCTTAAGTGCATAAATGAGTCGAATTCAAATACATCTCGTCATGATGACATATTTATGAGATTTTTCTAGCCGGTGTTGGTTCAAATCCCACTTAATAGAGATCTAATGATTATATGCAGTTTGAGTTAAGCTATCTGCTACCTTTTATTTTTGGTCATTGAAAAAAGGTTGCTGAATTTTGACTTGCAAAACCAAGGAAAACTGGAAATTGCATTAAAAACTTTATCTATCTTTTTATGTATTAATATACCAATTTATCAGATCATTCACACTTGCAAATAACATGGACGATATGAGAAAACAACTATATATATATATATATATATATATATATATATATATATATATATATATATATATATATATATATATATATATATCTCTCTCTCTCTCTCTCTTTCTCTGCATCCAGCCAGGAGAAAAGTGAAAAGAAATGACTTGAACTAAGAGCTTTCGCGTATTTGTACACATCATCAGGTGTACAAATACACGAAAGTGCTTGGTTCCAGTCATTTCTTTTCACCCTCTCCTGGCTGGATGCAGATATAACATCACACGTCTTCAGTCACTCGTTGAAATATATATACATATATACAGTATATATATATATATATATATATATATATATATATATATATATATATATATATATATATATATATATATATATATATATATATATATATATATATTACGGGGTTAACCTCGGTGGGTGACCAGAAGCGAAGCTTTTCATTCCATCCCAAGATCTACCATTCCAGTCACCCCTCGACCATCATGGCCGGCGCCGTCGAAGCGACCGTCAACCGCGCAGAACGACTGCAAAAGGGAAAATGGGAAACGCATCGTTAGTGAAAGTGTAACGCTCCGGAGAGCTTCTAATGACGATGAAGTCGATCTCTCCAGGATGAGGGGATCTCATGACAGACTTTCTAAGTCCGGGATGAGCAGAGCTTCTCGTATTGCATCCTATTCGTCCCCCGCCTCTCTCCCTTCCACAAGCCTCACCACAAGGCTCCCTCTCTCTCTCTCT
Organism: Macrobrachium rosenbergii; assembly: GCF_040412425.1. Lineage (NCBI taxonomy): Eukaryota > Metazoa > Arthropoda > Malacostraca > Decapoda > Palaemonidae > Macrobrachium > Macrobrachium rosenbergii. Next base: position 90,747,246 of record NC_089743.1, on the reverse strand, counting down.
TGAGGTTATTTGTAACCACCTCATTCTCTCTGTCTCTGCCTCTCCTTCCCTGTCCCGGCCTCTCTATGGGCTCTCGGGTTTCTCCACTGAATACTGATTATATTTACACGCCTGTCTTTGAACGGCGAACGTATCACAGAAGCCATCTCTAATTATTTCTCAGTTTAATTTCTTTAGTTCTCTGTAGATTCTGCAAATCCATCTTTAATTCCTCTTTCAATATGATGCAATCTCCATCCTTAAATGTCTGAACATAACGCAGTTTCTATCCTTAATTCACTATGTCTTCCAGTTCCCATCCTTAATTCTCTGAGTGTATTTCAGTTGCCATCCTTAATTCTCTGAGTGCATTTCAGTTACCATCCTTAATTCTCTGAGTGTATTTCAGTTCCCATCCTCAATTCTCTGAGTGTATCTCAGTTACCATCCTTAATTCTCTGAGTGTATTTCAGTTCCCATCCTTAATTCTCTGAGTGTATTTCAGTTCCCATCCTTAATTCTCTGAGTGTATTGCAGTTCCCATCCTTAATTCTCTGAGTGTATTTCAGTTCCCATCCTTAATTCTCTGAGTGTATTTCAGTTCCCATCCTTAATTCTCTGAGTGTATTTCAGTTCCCATCCTTAATTCTCTGAGTGTATTCCAGTTCCCATCCTCAATTCTCTGAGTGTATTTCAGTTCCCATCCTTAATTCTCTGAGTGTATTTCAGTTCCCATCCTTAATTCTCTGAGTGTATCCCCATCCTAATTCTCTGAGTGTATTGCAGTTCCCATCCTTAATTCTGCCATCCCATCCTCAATTCTCTGAGTGTATTTCAGTTCCCATCCTTAATTCTCTGAGTGTGCCATCCTTAATTCTCTGAGTGTATTCCAGTTCCCATCCTCAATTCTCTGAGTGTATTTCAGTTCCCATCCTTAATTCTCTGAGTCAGTTCCCATCCTTAATTCTCTGAGTGTATTTCAGTTCCCATCCTTAATTCTCTGAGTGTATTGCAGTTCCCATCCTTAATTCTCTGAGTGTATTCCAGTTCCCATCCTCAATTCTCTGAGTGTATTTCAGTTCCCATCCTTAATTCTCTGAGTGTATTGCAGTTCCCATCCTTAATTCTCTGAGTGTATTCAGTTCCCATCCTCAATTCTCTGAGTGTATTTCAGTTCCCATCCTGAGTGTATTTCAGTTCCCATCCTTAATTCTCTGAAATTCTCTGAGTGTATTTCAGTTCCCATCCTCAATTCTCTGAGTGTATTTCAGTTCCCATCCTCAATTCTCTGAGTGTATTTCAGTTCCCATCCTTAATTCTCTGAACAGTTCCCATCCTCTGAGTGTATTGCAGTTCCAGTTCTTCCCATCCTCAATTCTCTGAGTGTATTCTCTGAGTGTATGCAGTTCCCATCCTTAATTCTCTGAGTGTATTGCAGTTCCCATCCTTAATTCTCTGAGTGTATTCCAGTTCCCATCCTCAATTCTCTGAGTGTATTTCAGTTCCCATCCTTAATTCTCTGAGTGTATTTCAGTTCCCATCCTTAATTCTCTGAGTGTATTCCAGTTCCCATCCTCCATTCTCTGAGCGTATTCCAGTTCCCATCCTCCATTCTCTGAGCGTATTCCAGTTCCCATCCTCAATTCTCTGAGCGTATTTCAGTTCCCATCCTTAATTCTCTGAGGGTATTTCAGCTCCCATCCTTAATTCTGTGAGGGTATTTCAGTTCCCATCCTTAATTCTGTGAGTGTATTGCAGTTCCCATCCGTAATTCTCTGAGTGTATTTCAGTTCCCATCCTTAATTCTCTGAGTGTATTTCAGTTCCATCCTTAATTCTCTGAGTGCATTCCAGTCCGATTCTTGATTCCCTGAAAGTATTTTCAGTTCCCATCCTTGATTCTCTGAACGTATTCCAATTCCCATCTTTAATTCTCTGAACGTATTTCAGTTCCCAGCCTTAACTCTCTGAACGCATTTCAATTCCCATCCTTTATACTCTCAATGTATTTCATTTCTTATCCTTAATCTTTGAACGTATGTCATCTGCTATCACGAATACTCTGAATGCATCTCAATTTTCATCTTTAATGAGCAGAATAATTCTCATTTCCCCCTTAATGTATCACAGTTTCCATCCTTAATTTTCTGTTTCATATGTCAGTTCATATGCTTAATTCTATGAATGTATCTTAAATCCCAAACTAAAAAATCTATGAACGTTTCTCATAGCCCAGCAGCATTAGGTCTTGACCCGGAAGTAATTAGTAGAAAGGTGATTTTTGCACATGGCTTCAGAATATTATGTGAATAATCACGGCACAAAGTTCCACGAGTTCCACATTGTGGCATTTTCAAAATTCAAGATGGCCGCCTGTCGGGATTAAAAAACAGTACTTTCTGTGACTAAATTCATATTTTAGGAAAATAGGATTTTAATAGAATTTATCTCAGTGACTTCAGATAAAGATAATAAAAAAAAAGATCAAAGATGGTAGACATAACAGACACTTTGTAATGAAATTCCTCATGAATAATGATCAAGTGAAGAAAATCACAAGAACTTGAATGTTCATTTTCTTTTAATCACTGAAAAGTTGATTTTTGTACATAGCTTCAGAATATCATATGGATGACTACAGCAGATTGTTCCAGAAGTTGCAACTGATGTCAATCTAGAAATTCAAGATGGCTAACCATCACACTGAAAATGTATAACTTTATACTAATACCTCATATAAATGTGCTTTCAGTGACTAGATGAATATTTTAGTACCTTGTAATTCTAATAGGATGTATTCCAGTTACTCAAGATAACAATGATACAAACAAGTACAAGATGGGTGTCCTGTAATGAAAACAGAGTCATAAAGAATTATGACATAATAGACCGGTTTAAAAGAACAAGTTTTAGTTTTTTTCGAACAATGAAAAATGTTCACACTGGGGCAACAAGAATTGCATGTATTTACAGACCGTCACCCTTTTTTATTCCTTATTTAAGCACTGACATCATCCTCTTAATCAATGACCCTAGAGTTTTTGCAACTGTGGCCACTGCAAATAGTACACAATAAGCTACACTTCAGACCAGACTTGTAGCAAGAGCATCGTTTACCACACACCCTGTAGTTCCTCATTAGACGGGTGGGTAACGTTCTCAGCTAGCACTCTGCTGGTCCCACGTTCGATTCTCCAACCGGCCAATGAATAATTAGAGAAATTTATTTCTGGTGATAGAAATTCATTTCTCGTTATAATGTGGTTCGGATTCCACAATAAACTGAAGGTCCCATTGCTAGGTAACCAATTGGTTCTGAGCCACGTGAAATAAATCTAATCCTTTGGGCCAGCCCTAGGAGAGCTGTTCATCAGCTCAGTGGTCTGGTTAAACTAAGGTATACTTAACCACACACCCTGTCTTACATCCACAAGATATCATTTTCAACACTTTCTCAGGGACAACAGGTCTGTCAGTCCAGACTGGATCCAGTATTCCCTCCCTGTGCTGCCAACCCCATTCAGTTGGCGGCATTTCGTTTTCATGCCACTGCTGAACGGCAAGATAAGCTCTGTAGCTGTGGAAGTTAAGTATACCTTAGTTTAACCAGACCACTGAGCTGATTAACAGTTCTCCTAGGGCTGGCCCGAAGGATTAGATTTATTTTACGTGGCTAAGAACCAACTGGTTACCTAGCAACGGGACCTACAGCTTATTGTGAGAAACGAATTTCTGTCACCAGAAATAAATTCCTCTAATTCTTCATTGGCCGGTCGGAGACTCGAACGCGGGCCCAGCAGAGTGGTAGCCGAGAACTATACCGACCTGTCCAACGAGGAACTTTGTAGCTGCGAAATTTGGCAGCTGCAGAAGTAGGGGAAGGATTCCAGTTTGAAACTAGATGATGTCAAAGGTGTTCCGTGAAGTAACTGGTTGTACACGAGGTACCGAAATTTATCCAGCATCTTTGATCGAGTTGCTCCATACAGTGGCAAAAGAAACAGCTATTTCATCTTGAGAGAAAACACTCATGCAATCCCAGTTATCACCATTAGGCAAGACTGCAAGAGCCTTCTTCTTCCCTTGTTTGTAGAGTGCAAACACAGTAACACATCCTGTGATTGCATGCACACACATTAAGTGTTGCTTGATGTTCTTGATGTTGTTCATGTATAAAGTATAAAGTAAAACATTTTGTATTTTCCAATGAATTTATAAGGAAGTTTTAGCTATTTGAATGCATATTCTTTTATTTGCAAAGTGTAAACACCAAGGTTTTCATTGGAACACTTGCAAGACTTATTCTGAAAACATCTTTTAACTAAGGCATATAAGATCAAGGTAGTTTTGTTTTTATCACTGGAGTGCTCAATTCAACTCAAATTCGCTTGCGGAACTTCAGAAAATCAACTCCTTCATATCAAATGACGACATTTAAAGTACTGAAAGTCCCTCTTAGAGTCAACATGGCCCATCCTAAAGCATAAAAGTCTGAAACCAATTATAAATGTGAAATTTTAGTATGAGAATTGCAATATGTTGTAATTTCCTGTTCATACGAAGGTAATGCTTAATATTATTTACTTGTAATGTCTACAGAATGCCTCGATCTTTTTAGGGCATCTCAGTTCTAAACTGGAAGTGGAAAAGGAAAAAATACATTGCCCATTATGCATGTAACAAACAGATGAAATTAAAGTTCTTTTGAGCAATACGAATTCAACACTGGATCTTGGGCATAATTGCAACATTTTGCAATTTTCGTTGTGTGTGTGTGTGTGTGAGAGAGAGAGAGAGAGAGAGAGAGAGAGAGAGAGAGAGAGAGAGAGAGAGAGAGAGAGAGAGAAGGATCCTCATAATCCAAGGAACAACTGAACTTGCAATGTAATATTTATTGACAATATTGTAAATGCTTCTTTTCTTTGTTAGTTGTATTCAGATAATTAGTTCTGATCCATCATATTTTCGAGAATACAGCCAATCTTTTGCTATATAAAGAAAATTACATAATTAATATTTTGTTATGAAATTTCAGTGCATTATAATAAAAAAAAAAAGACAGTTGGCGGGCCAGCGAAATTTAAGATTTCTTCAGACAACATAACATAAACATTCTTGGCGGGAAAATGTCTGTCAAATATCATATTTCACAAGTTTCAAATTAAGTTTTGTACAGCAATTTTGTTAAATTTGATTTTTCTTTCACGAGGTGAATGATTGGATAAATACAAATAGAATCGGAACAACTAGTAGTCGAAAGTTTCTTCATTTATTGTTTAATAAAAGGTTCATATTCTGAACAGTTGCCAAGTATTCTATTTGGGCATATGTTTATGCAGACGTTGGAATGCAAAATAAGTATTAGCATAATGTCGTAATAAAATTCTTAATTCAATTCCTGGTCAATTGTTTATTTGATACTTTTAAGCTGCGATAGCCACAGATAAATCATTATTAAACAAAATAAAACAATTTTGACTTTTAATTGAATTGTTAAGGACATTTTAGACATTTGAACGTATAGTTTCCTATTGCATGATGTAAACAAAACATGGTTTCCATGGAAACCTTTCAGGGATTCCATTCACAAAGCAGTTGCCAAGATTTATAATGAAGACAACTTACGTTGTTATAAACAATATATATCATTTTAAGGTAGTTTTTGCTTTCATTATGATGATGCTTAACGTACAAAAAATACCCTTCAAAATCAAAATGGGTCATCCAGAAATATAATAAACTAACCTATTATAAATGAAAAATCAACTGATCTCCACTAAAGCACTCTACGATGAGGACTGCAGCATGTTGCAGTTTCCTAGTATTAGGAGAGTAATGCTTATTATTATAAAACCGTAATGTCAGTATAATAAATCAAATGATCTTTGTAAAACGTCTCTCAATTCTGCGCTGCAAATATAGAAGAGGAAACAAAATATTGCACATTTTCATGTCACTAAAGAACGAAATTAAAGTACTGTACATGAATTCAACATTGCAAATTTAATGAGAGAGAGAGAGAGAGAGAGAGAGAGAGAGAGAGAGAGAGAGAGAGAGAGAGAGAGAACCGATATGGACATGTTTTACCTCTGCTCAAACGGGTTTGAGTTATTTCTGATAGTGGTTTGTTAAATAGGATGCTGAAAATCCATCAAACGCCTCAAAGATGCGTTGTAATATAAATGAATCGACAATAGCATATTACGAATACATCTTATTTTTGTTAATTTATTAACAAAATTAGTTCTAATCCCTTATTATTCTAAAAAAGGAAATGCTTTCAAAATCACAATTTTGTCTTACTTTACCTTTAGTTACTGAATTCTAATGATTAACCACAAATATCTTGCAAAATAAGCAACTCGACACATGAGAAACTTTGTGGGAATGTTTGATAACATATCAGGATGTTACCAAATCCGTTTTCTTAACTTTATTATACATGTAATAAAAAAACACTGGACTCTGAGTTCTTAGTATACTTCATTGGTTATCCAATATTCCAGTTCAAGAAAAAGAGACAATTAACAAAACTGCTCCCCAAAACTAAACTGGAATCTTTTTAAAATGTGACATCTGAAAACGGTCGGTTGGTTAAAAGTTAACAGGACACAGCCAATCGCAGTGCAAGGTCATTATGTCATCAGCAACCAACAAGGGAACAGACACTTTCCTACCAAGAACATTTAAATCGTGGTGTTTCTCCTGTTTATGTTATGCTGTTTCAAGAAATCTTTGGTGGCTGAATTTTGCCTGAAAACAATGCAGAAAATAAATGTGATTTTTTAAACTGTAAATACCATTTTGCAGTAAGATAAGAACAGACACATCTTGGAAATGAGATAACTGAAAAAAAAAAAGAAAGTTTATACATTTTATGTCCAAAATAAAAGCAAATGGGATTTTGCAAAAAAATGCTATACTGTGCCACTTCTCTTGTGTAATGCAAGTGAATGTGAGATAGATAGAAAGATAGATGGATAGGTAGACATGCACATTAAATAACTCAGCTGGCATAACAAGTGAAAGTAAATTACTCCTTAATCTTACTCCACTACTTAAATATCTAAACTTTAAACATTTAAGTTGTTAATGTTCCCTTGTATACCTTCAGAAAAGTTAAAAGGACATAGGGAAAATACTACGATCATTTATCAAAAAATTAAAGTAAGCTCTCCAAAACTGATTTACAATGACTCATAATCTGGCATGAGGTGAAAATTAAAGTATCTGGCTTCACAGCCTAGCAATACGAACTCGGGGATTTCAACACTGACCAGATAGCAATCTTGGAGGCTCAAAATCTCCCACAAAGTGAAAATGAAAGAATCTGGCTTCACAGCCTAGCAGTGACGAACTCGGGGATTTCAACACTGACCAGATAGCAATCTTGGAGGCTCAAAACCTCCCACAAAGTGAAAATGAAGGAATCTGGCTTCACAGCATAGCAGTATCACCTCGGGGATTTCAACACTGACCAGATAGCAATCTTGGAGTCTCAAAATCTCGCACAAAGTGAAAATGAAAGAATCTTGCTTCACAGCATATCAGTACGAACTAGGGAATTTCAACATTGACCAGATAGCAATCTTGAAGGTTCAAAACCTCCCACAAAGTGAAAATGAAAGAATCTGGTTTCACAGCCTAGCAGACCAGATGCAATCTTGGAGGCTCAAAATCTCCCAAAAAGTGAAAATGAAAGAATCTTTCAACACTGACAACACTGATAGCAATCTTGGATGATCAAAATCTCACAAAAAGTGAAAATGAAAGAATCTGGCTTCACAGTATAGCAGTATCACCTCGGGGATTTCAACACTGACCAGATAGCAATCTTGGAGGCTCAAAATCTCGCACAAAGTGAAAATGAAAGAATCTTGCTTCATAGCATATCAGTGCGAACTCGGGGATTTCAACACTGACCAGATAGCAATCTTGGAGGCTGGCGCTTATCTGAGAAGTAGAACTTGGTCTTTTTCCGCACACTGAATTACGTGAAAAATTTTCCATAGTCATTTCTTTACTGACAACCCATATCTAATTACATCTTTTTACGGAAAAGGATAAACTTTCCTCTATGAAATGCATATCTTGGTTAATAAGCTAAAGTAAACAGAGTACTGAAATGCTTTGATATATAATTGTAGTGTATAGCCTCTGCATGTATGCAACTGTCGGAATTTATCATGAAAACTATGCACAACTTGTTTACCCGGAGGAGGAGGGAACCGAGAATCACAGATGAGTGATGAAACAAGAAAGATAAAAAGACAATTACGATAATAATACGAGTGTCGGAATTTAATTCTCTTGGACGTGGCATTAACACCACACGCTTCTTAGGGACATTAAATTCTTAGATAGTGAACTATCCAGAAAGCTGATGACAGCAGGAAGTTAACAATTCCACGTGGAAAATATAATAATTTCCTCGTAAAAGTTCTGGTAATTACGATGTTTGGTATTCATTCAAATAAGGCAAGAAAGCTTTAAAGTTATCCATTAGATGATGGGCAAAATAACAAATACAGAATGATAAAAAGAAATACTGTAGATAAATGTGATTATTCATCTTAGCATGCATTGCTCATCGATAAATAAAAAATTATGCAGTAATGAAACTGACTGAACCCTCGTAATTCACTGAAATAACATCTTCAATAAGCTTCCTTAAAAAGATAATCTTTAATGGATATTACACCACAGGGAATAAACTTCATAAAAACTAGAGTCATGTTATAATCTCTCCTTATCTTCTCTAAGCTGGCAATAATACCATTTGAACGCTGAGCCTGATGATGATACATGATGGGCAAGATAATAAACAAAAATCTCAAAAGAAAAGCATTAAGTCAAATTCGTCAAAGAGTAATTTTTGCAAACTTTTCATAACAAGAAATTAACGACGTAAATATGGTATGCAAATGAGTTACCAAATTTCAGAGGTGTCAGCCCTTCTAATTTATGTCTGATAAATTTTCCGCAGGCAGAAATTTCTCAGCAGCTGCGATCAAAACGTTTTTGCCCTCATTCAAGTTTCCCTTCTTCCAGTCATAATTTATTTTTAGCTGTTCCCCGTTTCCGTTATCTGCGTTGCTTTTTCATATTTTTCCGAATTCTAGTTCCGTTCTAAATTTCCCTCCTCTGTCACTCTCTGCAAAAATGCACTGTTCTTTGCAGCCTCTTCTTCAGGAGTATAAATAGCGTAGCTTTCACAACAAAATCTCTCTCGGCGACGCTGAGCTCCATGCCTGTTCTTTAGCTTCCTCATGTCACTTAATTAGCAGGCTTTTTCGTGTTTCTTTCCATGTGTGTGTGTGAGAGAGAGAGAGAGAGAGAGAGAGAGAGAGAGAGAGAGAGAGAGAGAGAGAGAGAGAGAGAGAGAGAGAGAAAGTCAACAAAAGAGAAAGAGAAACTATCACTGGTGGTGTACCTCAAAAATCAAACGCCCTGTCTTCTGAAAGGCTGAATTACCATGCGTTAGCTCTTCCCCATGCAGCTGATAATTATGTTTGGATCTTCTTGCGGCAGTTTTCAAGAAAATACGAAGAGAAAGAAAGTTGCGTGGTTCATTGTCGTTGCTCATTAGTTAGCCATAACATATGTCGTAACTCTCTCGGTGAAAGGCTCTTGAGCCAATACCGTTTCAGAAGGAGTTATATGCTTTCTAGATATTTTGCAAATGACCTGGCTGTATGAACAGCTCTTGTTACTGCTGTCAGAAAAAGTTCAGTTTTGATATTTTCTGATAATCTGTTACAGCCTAGTCGTTCTGTTTCATCCCTGAACTTATTGCACTGAGACTTTGGCCACTCGAGCATCAACCAGTCTTTATCTATCCCGGTCTCTTGCATTTTCCTTATCGTTTAACTTTTACTTCTAGTTAATGGCCTGAAAGCCAGGGGTACTCGTGCAAAGAATAGCCAGCCGTGAGACGCCGTACGCTAACAAGAGCTTGAAGCTAAACTGTCAAGAATAGTTTTGAAGTCCAATTACAGATTTCTCTGAAAGAGCGAAATCTGAATTTCTAAGGAATGTTATGATACTTTCTCAAAGGCTCATAAGAATTGGAATTTAAATTAATACGGGATTAAAGAGATTTTCAATCTGCAGGTGAACGTGCATATTTTTATGAGAGGTAACAATAAATTTTTGAAAATTATTATTATTACCACGGTACAAGAGGGTCGGAATTAGAGTTTTGGAGTCAACTAAAGGACATTCCACCCTTTTAGGGGACTGGAGGGGAGAGAGGCTGGTACCGGCCTGGATTACCTGTGGGCTATCGTCCCGACCCTAGGATGGTGGTGGGTTTTGGAAGTTACACACTGGAAAAATAAATATCTTTATAGCACTGTGTTTTGAATATCAGACTTATTTTTCCAACGCGAACGGACATTGGTACGAAGCTAGTATAAGCAAAGAAAAATTCCACAAAGAGGGCCCTTATAAAAAGAAAAGAAAAATTCCGCAAAAAGGGCCCTTATAAAAAAGTCTAAGCAAAGAAAAATTCCACAAAAATGGCCCTTATAAAAATGAATATGATAAAACAAAACATGTCGGCTTACAAATGCACAATTATAAATAAATATAGCGACAAAATTTACAAAAATGGAGGCAATACTGTATGTGGCTACTTCAAAGTACAGCTGCAGTCTTACAGCCCCTCGTAAAATAATGAAAACCAGCATTGATATCATAGTCAGCAAACCATCCAGTTTCACCGTCAAAGAAATGAAGTGCTTCTATTTCTAGATGCTTCAGCTGCGCAGCAGCTCAACAGAATGTGAATACTGATGCTCTGTAAAATAAGTAGCACACATACATACACACACACACACACTGGCTCTTGGGGTGGAGGCACTAGGACGCCAAAGGAAATTATACGTTAAAAAATTACTTATGGATGGCCAACTAAGATATTGCCCTGTTATGGCCTAATGTATGTAAATGGATATCACAGTGGCAGGCGCACTTAACAAGCATAATGCATAATTCCCTTTGGGTTTAATATATCACAAGGTTAAGGGAATTAAGGGGTGTTTGTGGCCTAATATTCGAAATCATAAAATAATTACTTGTATATAAGTGGCAAATAATAAGCAAGTGGTGGAGATGGTTAATTTCGATTTTAAGGACTGGTTTGAATTCGACAGGACTATGTACGGCAGAGTCGATATCAGCTTTTTATCTCTATTGATAGACGAATGGATAAGTCGACCGTTTAATATCTGTATCTCATCCAGAAGCAGGATTTCGAATCTTGCCCAGGGAAAATTTTCTTATCAGTTATGATTCTCTTTGGGTGTAAGTTATTCCCAGGGTTAGGTGAATTCCACATTAAGGGGTATTTGTGGCTTTTCATATATATACATATATAAATGTAAATGTAAATATATATATAAATATATATATATATAAATATATATATATAAATATATATGTAAATATATAGTTATATATATGTACATATATACATACTATATATATATATATATATATATATATACATATATATTTATATATATGTATGATAGAATATAAGCTACATTTTACACAAATATATTTATATATACATATATATACATATGTATGTATGCATGTATGTATGTATGTACACATGTATGAATACCACCATATTGCTTTACAATGCTCTCTGATTTCTTCTTCGACTCTTCTCCAAAGATACCGTTCACCACTAATGGCCTGTCTCTGTTAGAATGTAGTTAAATGAACGCTTGAGGTTTTAAGCGGATAGCCCCTTGTTTTCTATTCATCCACCTTGAGGTCTCTTTCTAACTGTAGAGAGAGAGAGAGAGAGAGAGAGAGAGAGAGAGAGAGAGAGAGAGAGAGAGAGAGAGAGAGAGTTATCTAAACATTATGAGATGTGAGTACAATTAAGTGAACAGCCAGAGTTGTAGTTTCCCGTCTCCCGCTCCTCCCCCCCACCCCCATAGGTATAATTTCCCAAGGGTGTACCTAAGTGTGGTTATCACTGTTATTAATAACAGTTATTGTTGCTATTATTTTTATCAAAGAGAGAAGCTTCTTCTTCTTCTTACGCTTCTTTTAACGCAATGTTTCTTCATGCTCTGTGATTGGAACCACATGAGAGTAGATATTATTGCTGTACACTGCGCACTGGACAGTAAGTTAGAATGTATGATGCTGAATAAAATGTGGAGTCTTTAAACAATTTTTCCATTTTAAAATTCTCTAGCTTATTTAAGTATAGAGTTCATATTTCATAATTCTCACAATCTGAGGTTAAATTTTAAAGCAAAGAATTTTCTTGCCCTTCGGTAAGTTTTGAATGTTTGTTATAAAATAACATTAATGAAACATGTTAAACATACGCAGACACCACAGGATACATGTATATATACTGTATATGTGTATATACACACATGTATATATAAACACAATATATATATATATATATATATATATATATATATATATATATATATATATATATATATATAAATAATCATAATGTCATTTAAAAAGAGTGACCCGACGTTTAACTGACAAGACAGCTCAGTGTTTTGAGATGGTTCAGTCATGTGGAAAGAATGGATATGTTGGTGAAGAAATTATACAAATCAAGAGTCACTGGGAAGAGATTAGAGGAAGACCTAGAAAGGGATGGATACATGGAGTGAGGGAGGCATTAGAATGGAAGGGTCTTAACATCCAGGAAAAGAGAGAGTGTTGTAAAATTGAGGTGAATGGTTGAGTGTCTAGGTATAGGAGTTCGACGCGCTGCTGGGAAGCCTTCTCCTGCGCAGGTATATGACACGGGTAGTGTTGTGGGATTTTTTTTTCGTGCACTGAGAGGTTTAGATATAATAAAGTATGAATGTTAGAGTTGTCATTATCTTTTACTTTCGTGAGAGCCACCCTGATAGGAGAAACAGTTCGATATATTATAAGAAGATATATATACGAGTATATATATATATATATATATATATATATTGTATATTATAAACTTATATATTATACACACACACACACACACACACATATTGTATATATAAACTATATATATATATATATATATATATATATATATATATATATATATATATATATACATACATATACATATGATGCATAACTAAATCTTAAACGTTCATCTTTCCAGAACTAATAATAATAATAATAATAATAATAATAATAATAATAATAATAATATCCCTAATAATATCCCTTATTGCGGCTCAGGGCCATACACATGGTAATAAAAAGCCAACCAACTGATGACCTTGTGGACACACAAATATGTGAATAGCCATTTTTTTCTGATTGGAGGCCACTGAAACGAACAACCTAATGCCCTTTCGTACCTCAGGCCTGAAGAATTCCCACCAATTAAGGAAGCCACAGACCTGTCCGTTAAGAGTTTATTAGCAAAAGAACTGCTGACAATGATTATCTGCTGAAAAACGTCATCATTCATGTACTATGTGATTGAGAAATGATTAAAATGAGTTGTAATTATGAATCGTAATTTCCACTGCACTGAATCTCAGGTCTGGGGATAGGCAATTTCTCTGACTATATGATTCAAGGAGTTTCTCTGTATTATTAGAGTTAATTCCTTTGCTACTTTTTAGTGAAGAGTCCTTCTTTCTTTTTCTTTCTTCTGGTTTTTTCTCGTTTTCATCCGGACCTTGGTTAGTTAAGGACTTTCGTTTGCTTGTCCTATTAGTTATTCTCCTATAAAAAAAGGCGGGGGAGGCGGACTGACGAATAAATGATAAAGGAACAATAAAACTTGGCTAAAACTGTAGCATCTATCTTGAGAGGAAAAAGAAAGGAAAGAAAAAGTCCCCGATTCTTGTTCATCTTGAGAAATACTCAGAAATAAAATGCATGTTGCTGTATATAATGAGGACTTTCAACTTTTATGAAAGATTAAAAGGGAAGAGAACAGTCATGACGAGTAGACAGGTAATGAGTTGCACTCGTTTTAGTCTGTTTGGAAAGAGATAAAGGTTAAGGGAAATTACAGCACATACCACTGAACTAAAACAGCGGTGAAAACAGTGAATTAGACGAGGAATCTTAATGAAGAACAAGGTGAGAGAGAGAGAGAGAGAGAGAGAGAGAGAGAGAGAGAGAGAGAGAGAGAGAGAAGCTGAACGGGATATATACAAGAGGGGGAAGTATTTTAATTTTCATCCATCGAATTCTGTGGGATGTTGGCCTCTGAACTATCTTTCTCTGTAAGTTAGTAATTGAATGTTCTGCCTCCCTTTCCCTCTGTCCTTTCCTTCTCTCTCTCTCTCTCTCTCTCTCTCTCTCTCTCTCTCTCTCTCTCTCTCTCTCTTCATTTACTGAAATATTTTACTTTTAGTTGTCTATATCATCAATACAATTAATTTTAGATGTTAAAGAATGCGAGACCGAAATTTAGTTGAAGTGGAGAGCAAAGCCGAGAATAAATATTTGCTCTAAAACAAAAATTAAACTTACCATAATGATAAGATTAGTTTAGAAATAAATTAAATTACATAAAAACTAAGATTTCCCAAGCAATGAATTCCAGTGTTATTAACATCTAATACCATATTCTTAGAGAGGAAACTTCACAAAGGCTGATCGATGGATCTTCTGGTATAAATACCGCTTTTCTATAACTTTTTCTCAATCACTATTTACCTGAGGAGAGAGACAGGTTTGGTCTCTGAAATATAGCCTTTATTTTCCACATTTTGGGGTTTCTATAGGCTCCCTTACATTAAATGGAAACCTGTTTTAACAGAATATATATATATATATATATATATATATATATATATATATATATATGTACATAAAACTCCTGGTATGTTAGACGACAGCCTGCCCAGGAAATACTTAGGTACAGATGTACTTAGCCTCCAACATCTTTCATGTCATTGGTGTGGATCAATTAGTAGCGCCTGGCCTTTCATTTAAGAGATCTGGGTTCGATCCCTATGTGAGTCAGAAACTTTTATATATATATATATATATATATATATATATATATATATATATATATATATATATATATATATATATATATATATATATATATATATAATAATCAAATTATGAAAATTTACAAAATGAAAAGAAATGGATAGTATTTGATAAGAACAACTAGAACGTAACATTATCATCCTGACGCTTATATAAAAATGAGTGGTCGGAATTATGAATAATGCAGAAGTGGTTATTCAACTTCTGAACTGATGGAGCCGTGACAGAAATAAAATCAGATGTCGAAGTGAGGATTAGGAACAGAATGTTGCGTTTGATTTGAATGAATGATAGCTTACTGTGATACAATGTTGCATGATGATGGCGAAGCGAAGATTCAGAGACTAGTCTCGGATTTTAAAAGTCCTTGCAAACAGAGAAAGGTAAAGTAAACGCCACTAAGAGGAAGGCTATGTGGCTACCTAAAAGCGGGACTGACAATGGCATGAATGCTAGTGCAGAAGACGAATCACAGGGCAGGTGTAGTAAAGATGCTTTGGGATTTCACAAGGTTGCCATAGATGACAAAATTTCAAATGGAAGTGAAACCTAATTGAGGGTTTATCCTTATGAAGATGCTTCTGAAACCTTGGAAGAGCTTTACACTGGTTTATCAGTGTAGAGTCATTGTGTACTGTTAACAACCTAACAGAAGCGCTCTCTCTCTCTCTCAGAAGCTCAGTGGCTTGGATGCTATGACTGATCACAAAGATTTCCCGAAGGCAATATTTTTCATTAATGTACTGGATACCTCAAAACTAGAAAACGTGCTCATCCGTACGTTTGCGTTTGAATGTCATTCATACAATGATCTTATTGATATTTCACTTCCCCATATCTTGATGACGATGACAAACGTCGTTGTGACACCAGATTGCATAAAGCAAACAATCAGTCACCGATTCACTCACGTGTATCCGAACGAATGTGTTTCCGTGGTCAATAATGTGTCTCTATTGTTTGCAAATAAGCTTCTCATGTTACCTCCTGCCCAGTCACATGCAGGGGTGACTTTTGCCACCCATGACGTAGTTCTGGCGCCATAATTTTTGCCCATCTTGATTTCCGCAGGTGAAATCCAACAACAGCCGTTTTGAAAAAGTGCCCTGAGTGTGTTCTTATATTATCACCGATTCTATTGAAAGTTATTCGTTCAATGTTTTTTGGATTGCCATTTAGTTTTGATCATTTAGCAGTTGCTGTTATTTTCATATATTAATCTATTTGTCTGCTGGTACTCTGTCTCTTCTGAACTTTACTGCTTATGATACGTTTTGATCATTTAGAAGTTGCTGTTATTTTCATATATTAAATCTATTTGTCTACTGGTACTCTGTCTCTTCTGGACATTAGTGCTTATGATGAGTTTTGATCATTTAGCAGTTGCTTGTATTTTCATATATATTAAATCTATTTGTCTGCTGGTACTCTTGTTCTTTTGAACATTGCTGCTTATGATGCACTCACTATTTTTGCCACCTAACACAGTTTTCCTTCTGCACATATCCACCTGTCTACCCAACATCAATGACTACAGATCTGGACACTTACATATCAATCATTTGTGATGTGGATCATATCTCAGTATTTAAGTTGGCACTTATCAAGATCACATTTCACAGAGACCAAGAAGCAGGACCTAAAATAAGTCTCCCAAAACCTACAGATATTTTTCAGTGGCAAATCAATCAAATTTCCTCAGAAATTTGAGCGAGCGAGTGAGAGGACCCCGAACCATCTCAAGAATGCGCTTCGCCCTAATTAACCTCCAGTCGTGACCTCATTGGTTCCCGACGGTAACAAGGGTCACAAGCCGGGTCAAGAGACGCCTTCTCTCCAACCCCCCTCAACAATCCCCTACTTTTTTTCCGTCGATTTTATGGCAGTCTTTCTTGCACTTCGTGGGACTTACGCGGTTAATGAACATTTCGGCTAGGTGAAAATTTTGTTTCGTGTCATGGTGTTACTTAACTAGTTCATTCTGCTAAACTGAAATATATTCATGTAGATGCAATTACAAAATGCAAAGAAAAGAACAGTATTTGCTAAGAACAACTAGAACGTACCAATATCATCCTGACGCTTATATAAAAATGAGTGGTCGGAATTATGAATAATACAGAAGTGGTTATTCGACATCTGAACTGATGGAGCCGTGAAAGAAATAAAATCAGATGTCGAAGTGAGGATTAGAAACAGCAGAAGGTTGTATCTGATCTGAATGAGTAATAGCTTATTGTGATACAATGTTGCAAGATGATGGCGAAGCGAAGATTCAGAGGCTAGTCATCGAATTTAAAAGTCCTTGCAAACAGAGGAAGGTAAAGAAAACGCCACTAAGAGGAAGGCTATGAGACTATCTAAAAGCTGGAATGACAGTAAGATGAATGCCAGTCACAGACCCAAGAGGAAAGAGGTCGCTATCCTTATACTCTTCTCTGCCACAGTTACGAATCACCGCCGTCGTTTAATACCCCCCATGGGACATCAGAAGCACAAAATGGATTTCTAAGGAAACGGACCTGGACTGTTTTTCCGTCTACCCTCTCCCTATGCCAGGGTTTTTTCCGACTACCCTCCCCTATGCCAGGTTTTTTTCCGTGTACCCTCCCCCTATGCCAGGGGATTTTTCGTCTACCCTACCCCTATGCCCTCCCCTCTGCCCTATGCCAGGGTTTTTTTTTTCCCCTATGCAAGGGTTTTTTTCGTCTACCCTCCCCCTATGCCAGGGGGATTTTTCCGTCTACCCTCCCCCGCTGCCAGGGTTTTTTTCCGTCTACCCTCCCCCTATGCCAGGGGGTTTTTTCCGTCTACCCTCCCCCTATGCCAGGGGGATTTTTCCGTCTACCCTCCCCCTATGCCAGGGGGATTTTTCCGTCTACCCTCCCCTATGCCAGGGGATTTTTCCTTCCCTCCCCTATGCCAGGGATTTTTTCCGTCTACCCCCTATGCCAGGGTTTTTGCCGTCTACCCTCCCCCTATGCCAGGGGATTTTTCCGTCTACCCTCCCCCTATGCCAGGGGGTTTTTCCGTCTCCCCCGCTGCCAGGGGTCTCCCCTATACCAGGGTTTTTGCCGTTTTGCCAGGGTTTTTTCCGTCTACCCTCTCCCTATGCCAGGGGTTTTTGCCGTCTACCCTCCCCCTATGCCAGGGGTTTGGGGTATCCTGAAAAGAAAATTTTCCATTACACTTTAAAATGAAGAATTTACCACAAAGAAACCTTACAAGTTCACGATTTCATTATCTGACCCCTTTTTCCGTTCCCTTAAATATTCCATTCTTTTCATTGTTAAAAATAAAATTAATAGACATTAATATTCGTGATTTTTACCCCTTAATGATACTTTTGCTCAAATTACCTGGGAAAAATATTTCCTTCTATCAAAATTTTCCAGGGGTTTCTTCAAGTTCTGCCATTTAATATACCCTCCCCCCCCTGCCAGGGTTTAAACTCCCGAGAGATAATTTCCTTCTACCCTCCCCTAGTTGTTAAATTTAAATATAAAATGCACTGATAAATAATACCAGGGTTTTCATGTTAATTGCAGGGTTTTTTGCATCCATCCATCCCCATACAAACATAAATCCCCTATGCCATGGGTTTTTCTACCCTCCCCTATGCCAGGGTTTTCCCCCCCCTATACATACATACAACTCATGCAGGGTTTTTTCCGTCTATATGCCAGGGGATTTTTATATATACCCTCCCCGCTATATATTTTTATATGCCAGGGGTTATATCCCCTATATTTTTATATATATGCCAGATTTATATCCCCTATATATATGCCAGGGTTTTTTGTCTACCCTCCCCTATGCCAGGGGTTTTTCCTTCTAACGACCAGGGGTTTTTCCATCTACTACCCTCCCCTATGCCAGGGGTTTTCCCTGACCCTCCCCTGCCAGGGGTTTTTCCTCTACCCCCTCCCCCAGGGGTTTTTGCCAGGACAATTTCCATCTACCTCCCCTATGCCAGGGTTTTCCGGCTACCCTCCCCCCTATGCCCAGGGGTTTTCCATCTACCCTCCCCTATGCCAGGGGATTTTCTTTCCCTCCCCTATGCCAGGGGTTTTTTCCTCTACCCTCCCCTATGCCAGGGGATATTCATCACCCTCCCCATATTTTTCCATCTACCCTCCCCTATTCAGTTTTTCCATACATATGTACCATAGGGTTTTATATACATACCCTCCCCTATGCCAGGGTTTTTATATCTATATATATAGGGTTTTTTCCGTACCCCCCCCTATGCCAGGGGTTTTTATATCCCCTATATAGGGGTTTGGGGTATATAAAGAAAATTTTCCATTACACTTTAAAGGAAGAATTTACCACAAAGAAACCTTACAAGTCCATGATTTCATTATCTGGGTCCATTAAATATTCCAATCAGTTCTTTTTTAAAACTAAATATAAACATAGTCTATTTTTAAGATTAAAATGAATACTTACCGTAATGATGACGGTAATAAGTAAAAACTCAGTAAAATTAAATATCAAAGTTTCTTCGAGCGCAATTGAGTTTCCATCTGTACAAACATAAATATGTACATAATGCTGTATGAAACTCTTAGATATGGCCCCTGAAACTCTCAGCCACGGGCCATGAAACTTTCAACCTCGGCCCGGTGGTGGCCTGTTTATTGTTGGCACCCATTCCATATTTTCTTCGGTGCCAGACGCACAATCATGGTTAACTATAACCCCAAATAAAATAAAACCACTGAGGCTAGAAGGCTGCAATTTGGTATGTTTGATGATTGGAGGGTGGATGATCAATATGCCAATTTGCAGTCCTTTCGAATAAAAGTAGTTTTTAAGATCTGAGGGCAGAGAGACAAATAGCCATTTCAATATTCTTCTTTATAGAAAACTAAAAGTAGAAAAACGGTCCAGTGTGTATTTTTTTCTGTTTACAATTCTTACAAACACATACCAAAGGGAATTGACATCGTCGATGACCATAATTGAAGGGACACTAAGGTACAAAAAACAGGTAATTTACCACTCAGTCATCCATTCTGAAAAGTATTCATTCACTTGTACGATACTCAAAGACAACTGAATAAATGCAGAGACGAAAGAATAAAATATAGCAACTGAAATATTGTCAATATGAAACTCACCATATTACATGCGATGATTCGCACCTTTCAGCTCTAGTAAAGAATAATAATAACCTTTCGAGTGTACAGTGTACATGTATCATACTTGCACGTTTGTGCTACCTTGTGTTTACGACCAGTATATATATATATATATATATATATATATATATATATATATATATATATATATATATATGTATATATATATATATGTGTATATATATATATATATATATATATATATATATATATATATATATATAAAACAAAGACGAAAGAACTGCGTATTGGCCGCTGATGAAATTTACTGCACAGGGAATTAAATCCACAGGCCAGCAGGCTGATTACAAATGAGCCAAGGGATTGACATATGCGTTGTTTATTATCTGGAGCCAGGCCCTTGTTAGGGGATATGACCTAAAATAAATATCAATTTATATATATATATATATATATATATATATATATATATATATATATATATATATATATATATATATATACATATATATATATATATTTATTTGGAGGAGAAATTAGTATAAAAACAAAAATAAAAAAAGCCACACATTCAAACACACACACACACTCGCGCAAACACTCGACAGCGCCAAGAAACGTCTCTATGCGTGAGATGAATGAATTAAGGAGAAGAAAGAATGGAAGATGATTGGCTGGAGGGAACAGGATGGTAGCGGAGGGCGACCATAGAGGGAGTAAAGTTGGCTCGAAGGAGGGAGGGAGGGAGGAGACAGAGGGAGACACAAATATAGGTCATCATTCCCCACCCCCCTCAGACATAACGGTCCAAAGCCGAGCGTTCCGCATTCCGGATTGGGACGATGAACTCGCCAACGGTTTCCGGGCGAAAAGCGCCTACAAGAAACGCTCCCCTCCGCCGCTCGAAGCCCTTTTAGCTCGGATCGTCTTATCTTGAGCGAAAGAGGGACTTCTATGCTTTGTGGAAATGCAGATTAAGCTGGCCCGGCGCCACCACGGGCTCTTGCTCTTGGAAGAACCTGTAACACTACCCAGCGTTCGGTCGGTTTGGATCGTGCTGGCATAAGGCCAATTTAACGAGAACTCGTGTTGTAACCAGGATTAATAGAGTACTCTATTAATCCTACCTTCAATTGTGTAAGGCCATTTTAATGTAAAATGGAACAATGAACAAAAGTTAACAAAGCTAAATTCCTCGGAAATATATAAAAAAAGAACAAGAACTCGTGTTGTAACCAGGATTAATAGAGTACTCTATTAATCCTACCTGCAACTGTGTAAGGCCAGTTTAACTAAAATGGAACAATGAACAAAAGCTAACAAAGATAAATTCTTCGGATATATAAAAAAAGAACAAGAACTCGTGTTGTAACCAGGATTAATAGAGTACTCTATTAATCCTACCTTCAACTGTGCAAGGCCATTTTAATGTAAAATGGAACAATGAACAAAAGCTAACAAAGCTAAATTCCTCGGAAATATATATATATATATATAAAGAACAAGAACTCGTGTTGTAACCAGGATTAATACTATTAATCCTACCGGCAACTGTGTAAGGCCATTTTAATGTAAAATGGAACAATGAACAAAAGCTAACAAAGCTAAATTCCTCGGAAATATATATATATAAAATATAACAAGAACTATAAAAGAACAAGAACTTGTAACCAGGATTAATACTATTAATCCTACCTGCAACTGTGTAAGGCCATTTTAATGTAAAATGGAACAACGAACAAAAACTAACAAAGCTAAATTCCTCGGAAACATAGCTTTAAACAGCAACGAGAGGAGAAGCATTAGCTGCACGCCTCGTGATGCATTTAGGCCTCGTGTCTTCGAGAGGGACGTTCCAGTGATGGAAATCACATCCGAAGAAAATAAGATCGGGCAAACGGGCTAACTCATCCTATCCTCTCCTGCTAGTTATGATTTGAATGATTTCGATTTCTCTCTGCTCCACGGTCATCGCGAAGTCCACGAACTGCCGCCATTGTCATGTTTCTCAGTCCGGTGTGGAACCTAGAATGTTAACGGGACTAGAGGTATGAAAATCTTAAAGCACTGTAAGAAATCTGTGAAGGATTTATGATGGCAAATCGCCTTAACGTATCTGGATTTGTACAAAGTGTTGGATAAAATGATTTGGACGACGGAGATGGAAAATAACCTTACATATACACCTTCTTGCGTTTCATCACATTATTATTATTATTATTATTATTCCAACAGGGAAGGCTAAAAGGCCCCCGGTAACTTACCGTACACCATCGTTATTATTATCCATAATAACTGCTGGGTATATCGATGTGAATCAAAATGTTATGAATGTTATTATCCATACGCATACGCGCACGTACATATTCATGCATATCTGCGTGTGTTAATGAGAGAGAGAGAGAGAGAGAGAGAGAGAGAGAGAGAGAGAGAGAGAGAGAGAGAGAGAGAGAGGCGTTGCTTTCATCGCAGGTATGTCGTATCGCAATTCTTAATTCATTCAAGTGTCGCTGTATGTCTTTTGGTAGATATAATTATCTCTCTCTCTCAACTTATCGCTAGTAACAATAAAAAAAAAAAAATACGCATTTATTCATTCATTCTCTCTACGTAAGGTTACACTCAATTACATGATTTTCAGAAAGCAAAATAAAAGTTTTAAGCGTGGTTTCAATTTCTGACTGTGAATCAAAACAAGTGCTTTCTGAACTTCCAAATCTCGAATTAAACTCGCAAAATTGTGGATGAGAATTATGACAATTAAAAATTAGTTTAACGATAACAAAGAGTAACCTTTTTAGTGCCATCTACAGTGTGCCACTCAAAGCACATTGTTAACGTTACCCACTTTGGAGAAGCCTCAACTCATTAATTTTCGAATGCCTCGGTTTACAAGAGGCCAGTGGCAACTCTGTTGCTGTTGTTATTTGGCAAATATTGTTCAGCTAATTACATTCTGTGTCCTTCAGTAAATCGAATGGTTATGTTCATTTAGAAAATCTTAATGAAATAAGGTCGGAGACAATCAAGACTCAAAATTAATTGAAAAGATATGAGTCAAAAGTATCTTTGAAATTTGGACAAATTTATTCAAAATTGTAAAATTAATTTCCATAAAAAGAATTACTAGTGTAGGGTCTTGTATTCATCAATATCAAGCAAAGATTCAGACAAAAATATTATCCCACTCTTTCTTATCTGTTCGGTCTTGGACCAGTCAAGTCTACAGGTCCACACCAAGGTTGGTTGGCCAAGTCTACAGGTCCACACCAAGGTTGGTTGGCCAAGTCTACAGGTCCACACTCCAAGGTTGGTTGGCCAAGTCTACAGGTCCACACCAAGGTTGGTTGGCCAAGTCTACAGGTCCACACCAAGGTTGGTTGGTCCAAGTCTACAGGTCCACCCAGGTTGGTTGGCCAAGTCTACAGGTCCACACCAAGGTTGGTTGGCCACTCCCACACCAAGGTTGGTTGGCCAAGTCTACAGGTCCACACTAAGGTTGGTTGGCCAAGTCTACAGGTCCACACCAAGGTTGGTTGGCCAAGTTGGTAGCAAGGTCCACTACAGGTCCACTCAGGTTGGTTGGCCAAGTCTACAGGTCCACTCCAAGGTTGGTTGGCAAGTCTACAGGTCCACTCCAAGGTTGGTTGGCCAAGTCCACACCAGGTTGGTTGGCCAAGTCTACAGGTCCACACCAAGGTTGGTTGGCCAAGTCTGGGTCAAGTTGGTTGGCCAAGTCTGCAGGTCCAGGTTGGTTGGCCAAGTCACAGGTCCACAGGTTGGTTGGTCCACTCCAGGTTGGTTGGCCAAGTCTAGGTCCACACCAAGGTTGGTTGGCCAAGTCTACAGGTCCACTCCAAGGTTGGTTGGCCAAGTTGGTCCACTCCAAGGTTGGTTGGCTAGTCTACAGGGTCCACACCAAGGTTGGTTGGCCAAGTTCCACTCCAAGGTTGGCCAAGTCTACAGGTCCACTCCAAGGTTCCAAGTCTGGAGTCCACAGGTTGGTTGGCCACTACCCACCCAAGGTTGGTTGGCCAAGTCTACAGGTCCACTCCAAGGTTGGTTGGCCAAGTCTGGAGGTCCACTCAAGGTTGGTTGGCCAAGTCTACAGGTCCACTCCAAGGTTGGTTGGCCAAGTCTACAGGTCCACTCAAGGTTGGTTGGCCAAGTCTGGGTCCACAGGTTGGTTGGCCAAGTCTCCACTCCAAGGTTGGTTGGCCAAGTCTACAGGTCCACTCCAAGGTTGGTTGGCCAAGTCAACAGGTCAAAAGGGTGGTTAGCCAAGTCTACAGGTCCACACTAAGGTTGGTTGGCCAAGTCTACAGGTCCACTCCAAGGTTGGTTGGCCAAGTCTACAGGTCCACTCCAAGGTTGGTTGGACAAGTCTACAGGTCCACACCAAGGTTGGTTGGCCAAGTCTACAGGTCCACTCCAAGGTTGGTTGGCCAAGTCTAAGGTCCACTGGGTTGGTTGGCCAAGTCTACAGGTCCACACCAAGGTTGGTTGGTCAAGTCTACAGGTCCACACCAAGGTTGGTTGGCCAAGTCTACAGGTCCACACCAAGGTTGGTTGGTCAAGTCTACAGGTCCACACCAAGGTTGGTTGGCCAAGTCTACAGGTCCACACCAAGGTTGGTAGGCCAAGGTCCAGTCCACCACCTGTTGGTAGGCCAAGTCTACAGGTCCACTCCAAGGTTGGTGGTCCAGGTCCACTCCAAGGTTGGTTGGCCAAGTCTACAGGTCCACACCAAGGTTGGTTGGCCAAGTCTACAGGTCCACACCAAGGTTGGTTGGCCAAGTCTACAGGTCCACACCAAGGTTGGTTGGCCAAGTCTACAGGTCCACACCAAGGTTGGTTGGCCAAGTCTACAGGTCCACACCAAGGTTGGTTGGCCAAGTCTACAGGTCCACTCCAAGGTTGGTTGGCCAAGTCTACAGGTCCACTCCAAGGTTGGTTGGCCAAGTCTACAGGTCCACTCCAGGTCCTACAGGTCCACACCAAGGTTGGTTGGCCAAGTCTACAGGTCCACCCAAGTCCAAGTCTGGCCAAGTCAGGTCCACCAAGGTTGGTTGGCCAAGTCTACAGGTCCACTCCAAGGTTGGTTGGCCAAGTCACCACTCCAAGGTTGGTTGGCCAAGTCTCCACACCAGGTCCCACACAGGTCCACCCAGGTTGGTTGGCCAAGTCTACAGGTCCACTCCAAGGTTGGTTGGCCAAGTCTCCACCCAAGGTTGGTTGGCCAAGTCCAGGTCCACTCCAAGGTTGGTTGGCCAAGTCTACAGGTCCACTCCAAGGTTGGTTGGCCAAGTCTACAGGTCCACTCCAAGGTTGGTTGGCCAAGTCTACAGGTCCACTCCAAGGTTGGTTGGCCAAGTCTACAGGTCCACTCCATGGTTGGTTGGGCAAGTCTACAGGTCTACACCAAGGTTAGTTGGCCAAGTCTACAGGTCCACACCAAGGTTGGCTGGGTCTGGCCAGGTCTACACCAAGGTTAGTTGGCCAAGTCTACAGGTCCATCCACCAAGTCTACAGGTCCACACCAAGGTTGGTTGGCCAAGTCTACAGGTCCACACCAAGGTTGGTTGGCCAAGTCCAGGTCCATACCAAGGTTGGGGCCAAGTCTACAGGTCCACACCAAGGTTGGTTGGCCAAGTCTACAGGTCCACCCAAGGTTGGTTGAGGGTCCAAAGGTTGGTTGGGCAAGTCTACAGGTCTACACCAAGGTTAGTTGGCCAAGTCTACAGGTCCACACCAAGGTTGGTTGGCCAAGTCTACAGGTCCATACCAAGGTTGGTTGGCCAAGTCTACAGGTCCACTCCAAGGTTGGTTGGCCAAGTCTACAGGTCCACTCCAAGGTTGGTTGGCCAAGTCTACAGGTCCACTCCAAGGTTGGTTGGCCAAGTCTACAGGTCCACTCCAAGGTTGGTTGGCCAAGTCTACAGGTCCACTCACCTACAGGTCCACTCCAAGGTTGGTTGGCCAAGTCTGGCAGGTCCACTCCAGGTTGGTTGGCCAAGTCAGGTCCACTCCAAGGTTGGTTGGCCAAGTCTACAGGTCCACTCCAAGGTTGGTTGGCCAAGTCTACAGGTCCACTCCAAGGTTGGTTGGGCAAGTCTATCTATTAGTTGGCCAAGTCTACAGGTCCAACCAAGGTTGGTTGGCCAAGTCTACAGTCTAACATTAGTTGGCAAGTCTTCCACCAAGGTTGGTTGGCCAAGTCTACAGGTCCACACCGAGGTTGGTTGGCCAAGTCTACAGGTCCACACCAAACTTTATATTCACGTCAATACCGTAACATCACTTATACAAGGGCCCGTTCTAGCATAAGGCTGGCTTAAAACACACCAACCAATCAGCGATACCCGCTGTCTTGTTCATTTTACTTTTCCTGAATGGTCGACTTCAAGCGACGGTTCACGGGTTACTTCAAGGTCATCCGCTGAAACGCTTGAAACCGTTACATAAATATTACAGGCGGGGTGAAAGCCGCGATACTATTCTTATTGCGATTACAGCCATCACGCTTAGTAATAGGAGCAACAATAATCATCCTTGACAGCGAAGTTGAAGTTTTGGTTTCATAAAAAATGATATCGTACGTGTAGCACTATTTTTGTTAGCGCTGTCTTCATTATGCCTAATAATAATAGTAATGATAGTAGTTACAATATAATGATAATAATCATTAATATTAAAAGATAATATTAAAAGATAACATTGAAAATTTTCACAAACAGTCTAGAAATAACCGGTTTATTGCCAATTCAGATTTTATTAACCATTTTCAAATATATGAAAAATTCCAATATTTAAATTTCACGCTTTGTAGAACGAATATTAGCAAGAAACAGATATTGATAAAAAAAATGGTCAGGTGCAATATCTGCATACCGAGTACTTATGCTATATACAGGTGCTGCAGTATTTTAGTTTATCTTTTAAATGCAATATAATTTTGTCACAAAAGAATTGAAGAGTATAAATTTAATATTGAGCCACAAAATAAAAAAATAATTTTCTTATATTTGTCATTTGTTTTTGGTACATAAGTGAAGAGTATTAAAAATTTCTGAGTTGTCGCCTCCTTCAAATACTTAAAAAAATAAAGTCACACAGGAAAAAAAAAAAAAAACTCCCACAATTAGGTCACAAGGGCTTTGCGCTAGTTCCCTCAATCGTCACCAGATGGCAGCAATGTCCACGCGCCTCGAACGAGTTCAAAGTATCCCATGATAGTGACTCTTTACCCATAGCAACCGTACAGCAGTACTGACTCACTCATCTACTTCTTTTCCACATTCATCGGTGATCGGGGCTGCAGTTCCAGTATCAATCGAAATATATATTTTTCGACGAATTTGGGACACATTTGTCTTAAATGCGAGGACGTTGATTCTTTTATATGCTTCGCTTCAAAGCGAAGGCAACAATTTTTGCCATTTCTCTTGTTTTCTATAAAGATGCAAGTTCTCTAGAGCGAAAGGCTGTGTTCATGGAGGCCATACCACTGCCTCGTTTAGACACCATGATTATATTTCTATTTCCTTTGAAGGTCAAGTTAGGATGCCGAGTCTAATCGGCAAAGATGACGTGGGTAAATGAGCGAATGTTTAATTATCTTTTTTTTTTTATTATATATCCTCTCGTTATTTTATTATTTTTTTTTCAGTGAAATGCTTTTTGATACGAGGACGGGACGTGTTTTCACTCTTGAGTTACAGAGCTTTATTCATAATAAAAACCATGAATTAATCCGTGAATTACTTATAGTTTAGTTGCACGGTTATACTCCATATCCCATTTTTTTATCTGATTGTGAATGTAAATAGTACTGAAATATTCCAAGATTACTCCAGTACATCCCGGCAGGTCACCTTTTACCACTTTTACTGCGAAAATAAGAATATGCTACAGCTCTCATAATAAAAATATACGCAAAAATACAATGCACAGAAATGCACAAATAACAAGGTTTGGAGTTCTCTTACTGATACTATTGTGCCTGGCAGCAACTAAGCTCTCTCCCTTTAGGACGCTATACTGTCTGTCGGTCCCCTTACTGTTTAAGCCAACCCTTTTCCGTCCTGTTCGTATTCGAGTGGGTATAAGGTTACCCGCTCCACTGCTTTTGCTCTTAAAACAAACAAGCACGCACACAGGGAACACAGAAGAAGGCGGAGGAGTACAAAATCTGGACAAAAATCTCAGCTAGATAACTGGAACACAGAAGAAGGCGAAGGAGTACAAAATCTGGACAAAAATCTCAGCTAGATAACTAAGTAGATAATGACTGCTCTGAAGGCATCACCTTTATGAAGCGCCTTGACAGGTGCAGCGAAAATACCATGAAGTTCATTATGACAGGTTACAAACCATAATAACGCGATCACGTTCTTCCAATCGTGATGAACAGCAAAAGTAATCAAACAGCTCCAAGTCAGAGGGAATGCGGACCCTTCTGATACTTGGGCAGGAACAATCACTACCTCGCACCGAGGATTACAAATTCATCCTCACTATTAGCTTTGGGTGTCAGGAAAGTCGCGGGTGATCTCAAGATTCCCCCATCACTGCAAATATGAAAAACTCAGATTCATCATTCATCGGCTATTAACATTTTTAACAAGAGTGGACGTTGCACTGTCAACCATCTTATCAGGACTGGGGACGCCTTACGCGGAAATCCTACGCGGAAATCCTCCACGCCTTCCCCGTCAGTAACCCTGTTATTCAGTAACCCTGTTATCCTCAGGGCGTATGAAAAGTGAAAAGATGACAAAAAGAACTGGCGATTACGTCATCTCCAAAGAGTGAGACAATGCCAAAAAAAGAAGTTTGGGGCCTTGTGGGAATCGTAAGGGTTTTGTGGTAGGGGAGTGGCTGCTACGAATGAGTTTCATTGGTTGAAATCTAGTTAGCCAGACAGGTCTCACGCCTGAGAGCCAATAGAAGAAATATTGAGAGAGAGAGAGAGAGAGAGAGAGAGAGAGAGAGAGAGAGAGAGAGAGAGATGTCATACCCCTTTACTCATACGCGTAGTTCAGGCAAGAAAAATGTGTTGACCGATCGTAAACACTAAACATATTGAAATACCACAGCCAGCGAAATGAACTCGAACTGGTTTCTAAGACGTAATCAGGTTTTCTTTAACATGAAAATTAAGTACAAAAAACTGGGTCACGGTCCTGGCCTTGACACTGAACTGGACCAGTTTTTCTCGTCGTCTGAAAAATCTCAGCATCCACAAAAAAAAAAAAAAAAAAAAAAAAAAAAAAATCCGAACTGGATTTACAACTTTTCATCTCGACGGCGGGACGTGAGCGTGCACGGATGCTCTTCTGCAGACACAACAAGCATTTCCTGACTCATTCATTGGATGTTTGGGTGCTTGAAAGCACAAGTTGGCACAGAGAAGCGCGTAAAAAGACTTATACGCATGTACACAAAATCAGACACAGGTACGGGGACACACACACTCGCATATACATGCATACATACATGTGTATGTGTATGTATATATAGACACATACACACATCTATCTATCTATATATATATATATATATATATATATATATATATATATATATATATATATATATATATATATATATATATATATATATATATATATATATATATATATATATATATATATATATATATATGGGCTGAGTGTTTGTGCAACGTCAAAGAAGTACAAAACAAGCACTGAAAGAGGTCACCGGAAATCAACTGTATCAGTCAACCCACAAGAACCCTGATAATACAAGGGCTGACGTATATACTATAATACTTGCTGATTTCCTGGTACTCTGAACTAAGCTTCGCAAACAGCAGTTCACTAGATATAGCATTTAGCACAGAGAAATTAAACATCGAAGCGGATAATTTTCATGCGAATTTGAACATGAAGTTCAGCCAGCACTCAGTTCAAGGATAAAAGATTATGTTGCCAAGTTCACAACTAATCGCTCCGTCAGTCGGCACATTTCACCGGGATACTGATTACCCTGAAAATCGCGACAGATAAGAATCAAATAATTGATAGAATAGATAAGTAAAATGATTAGGATTTCAGTGAAAATTTATGAAAAGTCGAACGTGAAAGTAACAGATTATTCCAAGCCAGCTGTCACTACAACTGAATTTTGACCGAACACTGATCGCTCACGTCTTTTGTTTTTATTACTCTATGCTTTCCTGAATGTGCTCCCAACAACAGTCGACTAATAAACAGGTCCTTAATCACAATTTTGACTAAGAGGGTCATTCTGGATTCGCAAGGAAACGCGCCTATAACGTTCCTCTCCCTGGCATAATACCACACGAGCTAAGAGAGAGAGAGAGAGAGAGAGAGAGAGAGAGAGAGAGAATCTTGCTCCTGTCTAGAGTACCAATAAAAGAGACAGGTAAAATCGTTCCTAAAGAAATATGGGGAGGGTGATGTACTGAACGTACCCGTTAGACCGACTCGAATGTTAGTCTCATGAAGAAGTCATATAAATCTCTATGGTAATGATGCGAAAGAGAAGCTATACTTAAGGATGGAGAAGTAAATCTTACAATTTAAAACTTTCATATACAACTAAAAGTGAAAAAAAAAAAAACATTAAAATGTTGATTTGAAAATATTTATAGTGAAACTATAAGAATTACGATAGTCCCTGAAAGCGGAAAACGTTCAAATTCTGACAGATTTAATAAAACGGGAATGTATTGATGCACTAATTGATACAGAGTAGAATATAAACGAAAAAAAAGAAATAAAAACAACTACAACTGGCCGAGTTCAACATGAAAAAAGCTACTTAACAAATAACAACTACCATCGTATAGAGAGAAAGAGAGAAGTAATTCAACTTTCTTTGCCAGAGCCTGAATAAAGGCGTCGTTTCGAACGGCAAATATTACTTCATCATCGGTATCGCTTACGGGGGAAACAGAGTGGAAGAGGATACCGAAGCCATCTATCTAAGTAATGACGACGAATCACTTTTACTTAAAAGGTCCCTAACAGCGTTAGGTAAACTCTTGTTTTTCCAGACTGGGAGATGAGAGAAATCTGTGAATTAGTTGGGGTTACGTAAGCGAGACCTCTGATGGTGAAAGT
Organism: Macrobrachium rosenbergii; assembly: GCF_040412425.1. Classification (NCBI taxonomy): domain Eukaryota; kingdom Metazoa; phylum Arthropoda; class Malacostraca; order Decapoda; family Palaemonidae; genus Macrobrachium; species Macrobrachium rosenbergii. The sequence goes on along the minus strand of NC_089743.1, from coordinate 90,716,034 downwards.
CTACGCAGTTAACACATCTAATTTCATTTGCGAGGTTTCGAATTTGAGTTTTCTGCTGTCGTTACAAATCGCATTTGGCTGAGACTGCTCTACAGTTATGCCAGACGGTAAGAATTTCGACAAGGCTTTTGGGATGAGACTTTTTGGTCTTGTCCTTTCCCTCCGCTGGTTGCAGCCCACTAATATATATATATATATATATATATATATATATATATATATATATATATATATACACATATATATATACAGGTATGTATGCATGTATTTGCGGAACATACACATGTATTTTTATTTGTATAACACAGTCAATAATTCTTCCGCTTATTTACCAGTCTTCAATGAAAAATAAGTTTCAGACGTGAAGTGTTTGAATTTGCACTCGAGATGCAAGGTCTTAAAAGCCCACGACAAGATGGCAGACGATTATTCTCTCAGTTAATTGCCAGTAACATTAATATAAATAATACTCATATATATACACACACATACACACACACACACACACATATATATATATATATATATATATATATATATATATATATATATATATATATATAATATATGTGTATATATATGTGTGTGTGTGTGTGTAAACTAGTAACGTTTTCGCTGTACCGTAGGTATTCCGATCAGCGAAATCAAACCTTGGCTCAAATATCATTACTCAGACGATAACTTCTGAGTGAATAACAGAGCTTTCCCCAAATATGCAGTATATTCTTGTGATCCTTCCCAAATTCCAAGCTTAGCATAAACTTCAGTTGAAATGAAACTCTATCTGTAAGTCATGGAAAATAAAGAGTGAGGGACTAGTCATCAAGAATTGTCAAAAACTTTGTTCTGTCAGAAAAAATTGCCGTGTTGGTCCAAATCACCTGAAATATTCCACGAAAAGCAACAATTTTCTGAGAATACCTTTTACGTTACAACGTGCTGTTAGACTCACACCGGAAGTCTTTCCTCGTCTGAGCCCATCGGCGGTATATCAATCAACATGGTAGTGTTTGCTGACAACATTATGATGACGTGAATGGTGATCATTAATAGTGAATGCCTTATTGCTTATAATGGCCTGACTGTCATTGTGTCTTATAATTTGCTTCTCATATTTCCGCAAAAAAAAAAAAAATCGTTATCGTATGAATGAACACACCATGTATTAAGAAAGTACAACAGACGCATTCTAAAAAGCCAGCAGCAAAAAAAAAAAAAAAAAAAAAAACTTGTAAAATACTATGAATCAAGATCACTGGGTCAGTTGCGGCTAGCCATGAACTTGACCGTCTGGTAGGAGTTGCCACCTAGCGGCAGATACGCGAACTAGGCTTCATCTTGAGAGGCTATAATTCAGGCGTCTCTTATGATATTTGCGGTTATTTGCTCATTTTTTACTTAACGGCCGCATGGAATAAGGCCTTATTTTAAGTGGAAAGACAAAAGAAAAGGCTTAGGTATTTTTAAAGACTATTTTTGGGAGGAAGACGAATTATTATTTCGATTATTATTAGCCATTGTGGTCCTTGAGAAAATCGTAAATATTGAGTAAGATTATTAAGTTGTAGGAAAATAAATTATATTTTAAGTAAAAAACTAAATCGATGAGAAAAAGCACAGAGAATTTGAGTCTTTAAAACTAAAGCAATAAATTCTGAGTAAGGGAAGCCAAAACGGTAGAAAAATAGCAAATGCTTCTGAATCATTAAAACCAAAACGAAAGGAAAATAAGACCGTGTTATGCATCAAAAAGACCAAAAAATGAGAAAAATAGCTGATTCTGAATCAAGAAAATCGGACAATGAAAAATAGTGACAGGATTCTGAATCACGGAAACCAAAATAACGAAAATATGGCACCAGATTCTGAATAAAGCAAAAACAGATTCAGAATAAAGAAAAATAAAACAATGGAAAAGATGGATTCTGAATCAAGAAAAATAAAACAATGGAATAAGCTGGATTCTGAATCAAGAAAAATAAAACAATGGAATAAGATGGATTCTGAATCAAGAAAAATTAAACAATGGAATACGATGGATTCTGAATCAAGAAAAATAAAACAATGGAATAAGCTGGATTCTGAATCAAGAAAACTAAAACAATGGAATAAGCTGGATTCTGAATCAAGAAAAATAAAACAATGGAATAAGATGGATTCTGAGTTAAGGAAATTAAAACAATGGAATAAGCTGGATTCTGAATCAAGAAAACTAAAACAATGGAATAAGTTGGATTGTGAATCAAGAAAATTAAAACAATGGAAAAAACTGAACCCTGAAACAAGAAAACTAAACCAACAGAAAGAACTGGATTCAGAATCAAGAAAACTAAATAGAAAAAAAACTGGATTCCGAATCAAGAAAACTAAAACAATGAAAAAAAACTGGATTCCGAATAAAGAAAATCAAAATAACGAACAGCAGGAAAACGATACCGGAATCTGGATCAAGAATCACGACTGAAACTAGAGAAAGTAACACTGGACTCTGAATCGAGAAAGATAAAACAATAAGAAACCAACAGGGTTCAGAAACAGCAAAGCTAAAACAGCTGGTCTGAGCTCTGTGCAGCACAGTGCGCAGCAATGCTGCATGCTTACCCGAGTACAGGCCAAGAACAGCTGGACGATTTAGTCATTACTTTGTATGACATACTTAAAGGGAAGAAATCATTAAGCTCGCAAGAAGGGAGAGGAAATGACAAGGTGCAATATTAGTTAGGGGCACTCACCAGTGGAGGGAAACTAAAGGGAAATAATCAGTTTGTAACATAGTATATTAAACTGAAGGCAATATTTAGTGTGACGTCAGAAATGTCATTCCAAAATTTCTCACGCAACAGCACCAGCAGAAACAACTGTAATAAAAATAATAATAATAATGGGGAAATAATGATTTTTTGTTTGCAATGAAAGTAAAATGAGTGAATTACAAATCTTATCGCTGAGAAATTTTCTAGAAATTATTCAGCTTCATTCATCTCCCATTTTCGGCTGAAGACTGAGCTGAGGTTCGCGCGGTATCATTTTTAATTCACACCACAAAAAAATATTTATAGTTATTGATCCAACGAATATCATCTAATTCTATGCTTTTTATACATTAGCAATACCACTACTAATAATAACATGCTCAATACTTTGAAAAGTTCCCTGCATCACAGCAATTATGTATATGTAGCAGAAACTGACGGCCTCCTGTGAACTTGTAAAGTAGACCAGGTATCGTGATCTTGGCAAAATATGGAATTACAGGTTTGAAACTTTTCGTGCTGAAGCGAGTTGAGTTATTCTTTTCATGCTCGACCAGGGACTTGAGCCTCACGCCAAATGAACTGTTATACAGATATTTGGTCCTAGACGTAAAACTGTGCTGGGAAACTAAAAGGCTGTACACCTCTAATCACCTACTCCAAAGGGACCAAGAGTGTATGAGATATATATATATATATATATATATATATATATATATATATATATATATATATATATATATATATATGTGTGTGTATAAATAAATAAATAATTTTGTATATGCATATGTATATATAGGTATGTATATATGTAAATAAACCTCTAGTCACCTACTCGAAAGGGAAAAAGAATGTATGATATATATACATACATATATATATATATATAATATAAAATATATGTATATATATGTATATGTACATATATGTATATGTATATGTATATATACTAATACTGTACAAAAACAGCACAAATAAAACAGAGAAAGAGAGGATGACGTTTTTGTTCCTGAAGGTGGAAAAAATGGGGAAACACACACAACACAGTATCATTATTTAGTGTTCATACAAAGCTGTCATATTTGGAAAGAACTGTCATTATCAATTTTGCCGAGCTGATTAGAAAACGTATAGTCGATGCAAAAAACGCATCAGAGGGGTGACAGAAACGCATAACACCCGGTCCCTCTCCAGTCAAAAGACAGAGAGAGAGAGAGAGAGAGAGAGAGAGAGAGAGAGAGAGAGAGAGAGAGAGAGAGAGAGAGAGAGAGAGAGAAATAAAAAAGGAAGGAAATGCTTAACCACGAAGAACAGCGTCGTCGGCATCCAGGTCACGAGAGAAAAAAGGCAATTGTTCGATTCCTCCGTCAATGGGGGGTTAGGGAAGGGGGGGGACTTCCTCCCCTCATTCAATATTTGGGTTGGACACTCTGCAGTTCCCTTACAGCAGTTCGAGAGAAAGAGGAAAGAGTCATGCAAGAATGACCATGTCGGGAAGAGTCGAGTAATCACTGGGAGGGAGCATCTAGATTATGAGGGTTTATTTATGTATTTTAGTTCTAGTGGGGTCTAGTGGGGTGGGGACACCGGCTGGAGGGAAGAGGGAGTATGGAAATCAAGAAAAGCTTTAAAACGAACTGTGAGCTTTTTTATCTTTTCGTGGGCGGGGTTGGAATTCGACGTTAACTTACATGATGATTTATTTTTTCTAGTGGAGTGCTGGGGTGGGTGTGGGTGGTAGACGAAGAAATCGCATTGAAATTGTGAATTTTTTATTCATTTATTTCTTTTAAGAACTGGAGAAAATCTAAACTGTAAAATTCCAGGAAGGAATATTTAAATTATGAAGTTGTTCTTTTTAGTATTTTTAAAGGAAAAAATTTGACGAAGTATGTAGCAGATTTTTTTGTTGGGTGGGGGTGGGTTGGGGGAAGCATCTAAATCATGCGAATTTTGAGGGTAGGGGGAGGGAGTCAGAGTGAAATTTGGGAAGTGCTTTTTACCCAAAGTGACAGTTACTAAGTTTATCATAAGCTTAGTATCAAAATGAACTCTTTCTTTATAACGTCATCCAAACAAATCAACGGACCGTAACCTCAGGAAATCTTGATATTAATCAAGACAAGAATCTTTTCATTATTACAATAAAAATTTTCTGATAAATATCATTCGACTAGACATAATCTCATGTGATAATTTCTACAAACTTAATGTTATGATAAAAACTTTCTATCCGAAACTATCTCAATAACTTGACTAAATGTAACCTCATATGATAATCTTTAATGATTTTCACCATTATTTAGATTTTAAAATCAATTTTCGAAGAATGTTAAACTTAACATTGCTGAAGTGATTCCTGAATAGTTCTAATGTCAATAAAAATTTAACGACTCAGTGAATTTAGCTCTCTCTCTCTCTCTCTCTCTCTCTCTCTCTCTCTCTCTCTCTCTCTCTTTTCACCTCACTAGACACAAATATTTAAAATTGTGAGAAGTATGCATGAGCATATTCAGTAATTTGTGTATATATGTATATAAAAATTCCATATTGCACATACCGTGTATGCATATTCGCATACAATGCCAGTAAGCTGTAAAATAAAATGAAAAAATCTAATGAAGATAAAAGAAAATAAAATCTATCCTAAAACTGACATTTGGTGATGATAGCGTTATGTGCAGGTTATCAATAATAACTACAGCCGGATCCTTTCTCATAAAAATATTTACAACACTTACATGAAAAGTTATATTACCGTAAACATAATCGGGTTCATTATCCTTCGACATAGTAAAAAGTACAATAAAAAGGAAACTAAACCTTATATCATTACCTAGGCTTTGTCTGAAAGGCAACAAGCAAAACAGCTGCCAAAACAGATTAATTAGTGCGTCTCTACAAGCAGTTTACCCGAGTGACAGAAAACAAACACGAGGCTTCCTTTTGCCAAACAGAGCGGAAAAATTAATGCAACTAACATCGGTGACGTAAGGAGACATCAGACAGAGAGAACCATGACGCTCTGGCAAGCAAGCAAGCAAAAAAAAAAAAAAAAAAAAAAAAAAAAAAAAAAACTCCAGGCGGCCGGTCAGATGTTCAAGCACTAACCGGTACAGGAGTCAAACGCGTATAGGTCCAGTCTGGCCACTCGTTTGCCTTGTGTGTACAACTTGGTATACGATTGTCAAAATGGTACCACAACTTGTAAGGAAGGGTGTTGTGATTTTAAAGATACGGTTTGAAGAAATAAGTTTTATTCCATCCAATGAAAATGGTGGAAATAAATGTCAGTAACCTGTAAAAATAGGACTCACGCAGCAAAAAAAAAAAAAAAAAAAAAAAAAAAAAAAAGAGGCAATAATTTTGCGGTGCGCTTAGCTACACTTGTTGGTTTACCTGCGCTAGCTTTAGGCTATCTTTACGCTACCTCTGGGGCAACTATGTACTACCTCTAGGCTCCTTTTACGCTACCTTGTACTTATAGGCCCACGGGGTATGTGAATTTTAATGTAAAACTGACAGAAAAAAAACATATATTTCCTGTTCTGAAATAATTTTTCATGTTAGGGGGTTAAAGCAGACATTCATTAGCAGGTCTCAGCACATCTTTTGGATAACTGAAATAGGCACTGCGTTTCGTTGTAGTTATACATTGTTTAAGGGCAATGATCTTTTCCCAAGTCAAATGCACCGATTGCATGACAGAATGATACTGTGACGATTTGGTTTTAGTCGACGAAGAGTTGAGATTACGGATGATGGGACATTTCATTTACAAAATTCCAACAATAATTTTCACCACTCGAATGACAGTCTTCGAGCATTTTCCTGTATTCATCGCCTCATTCATCTCTGAAGTCTGGAAGTCATCACCTTCCGGTGAACTTATCAGTTCATGAATACCGTAGTTACTATGAAAAGGCATGGATGCTTTACCTGACTCAATTTTCTTTGTAGATATAAAAGTTGCTTGATCTCATGGTTAATGGTTAAACACGTCGGTAAATCTAGCACCCTCTAAATAACAAAATAACGAAGTACAACAGCTGAAAACGGACTGAACCCCGTTTGAGATAAACAAACAAATAACAAATAACCAGTAGCAGTGAGAGAAACTTGCAAGCATAAGTTGCGGTTTTCCCGAATCGGTTTCGCCAGACTTTTGATGCTAAATAGGCACATTCCGAAAATGACCCTTTTAAGAGGACGCGCCGCCTCTCTGAGCTCGTGGTCTGCTTCGCCGCTCATAATACTCCATTTCTCGTCTGTTGCCGTATCATTACGGTTAATCAACTTATTACGCCAGCCGGTATATTTATTCCACGAGAGCGAGCAGATCGGAGCGGTGGAAGGAACAGCTATGGTTCAGTTTGGTTGATTACAGGCACCTGTCAAAGGTATAAAGCTGAAATTCGGTAGAGTCGATCATCGTCATCATTTCACTAGCATGACAAAGAATCTTGAACTGGAAAATACTGTCTTTCAGGCGACAGCCACCTAATCGAATACCCACTCTTCCGTTTCTGAGACAGGTCTTTTAAGGACGTGAAGGAAGAGACAGAAAAATTACCGGAAATGCCAGCGAGGATAGATCTCCACGAGGTGGAAGCAAGATGAAAGTCAGCTAAAAGATGCTTCAGTACGCGCTTGATAACTTGGTTACGGTTCGTGACTTGCTGCAATGTTTTCTACAAGTGACGTATGTTTCTTCCACTCTTCCGATCGCCTCGTTCAGTGCCATCTTCTTCTTTATCTTCCGTTCGAAACCTGCAGTCTTCTTTTTCTTCTTTCTGCTTTATTTGGTCTAAGATGGGAATCTGCTCTATAAAAAGAAACTTGGTTTTTTCTTTTTCCGATTTTTTTTTTACCAGGATAAGATGCTATATATTTCTTCTTTGATTTGGTATTACTGAGATGGGATCCTATGGTTGGATAAAAATCAGTATTTTTTCTCCCTTTCAGTTAATGCATCTGAGAAGAGGTCGTACTCTTGAATCAAAAGCTATGCTTTCCTCTTTGTTATTGTCTGAGAGGGGATCAATTGCTTGGATCAAAACAGTTTTCTTCTTTCGTTGATTTTGTCTTAGAGGAATGTTACTTTAGGACCAAAACCCGCCTGGCTACTTTGAGGGGTGTCGCAGCGCTTGGGTCGAAAGAAATATTCTTCTTTCAAATAACATCTTGGAGACATTGCTCCAGCTTCAAAACCTATACTTTACTGCCGTGATTTTGTGTCTGGAAGGCGATCATACACTCGAATCAAAACCTTTGTATTACTCCTTGGATCTGGCGTCTGAATGTGAGTCCTACTCTTGTATCAAAGCCCAGTGTTTATACTTTCATTCAATTTGTCTGAGAGACGAACCTGTACTAAGATTAAAGCCTGTGTTTATTTCCTTTATTTCTTGCAACTAAGATTTACTTTCTGGATGTACTTCCAGGAAGTTTTGTCTTCCCGCTGATCCTTCCAGTGGAACGAAAGACTCACATAGGAGCACTAAATACCAAAGGCCGTTGCAGCGGACGAAGCGTAAATTCTCAGCAGCAGCGTCATGTAACTGTTGACAGAAAGACGGCACTTTTAATACTATGGTTGGATGAGTGGGTTCTCCATTCGGAAACATCGTTATTGTTATCAGAGGATCTTTAATCGAAGGTCTTGTTAGCATCAGTGTCGTTTCATTTTTATTTTCCTTACACACCTAACGTACACAAACACGCTTGTGTGTGTGTGTGTGTGTGAGTACGTCCAAATACAGATATGTGTAAAAGATATAAATAAAAAAGTTTCAACCCGACTTATTTAACGCGTGTCTAACTAAGAAAATAAAGCATAACCGAGTTGCAGATAAGTCACCAGAAATTTATCAGTTATTCAGAACGTGGCTTCTCTCAAATGATTATACCTCAGTTCCTCAATTCCCTCTTCCATCCATTCACATTAATTCACTTTTCCTAATCCACATTCATCCTCCTCCACTTACTAAGAAAATGTGGATTTATGCTAATAAGGATATTAACATACATCCACAGGAAAACTATGGCAGTTTGAGAAACTCGACAATCACCTTAGCGACCGTTTTCTTCTTTTTGCTGTCAAGATTTGGATTTTTCGTCTTGCTTATCTTTCCTGACCTTTAAAAAGCCTTCCTTCTTCTACGGGGCGGAGAGGTCTGTCCTCCGTGGTTATACCTCACCCTTCTTCCTTCCTTCCTTCCCTTTTCTTGATTTCTTTGGGCGTGGGCTGGAGAGGACATTAAGCTGCCCGACCGGTCGGCCATTTTACCCTAAAGAGTTAATGAATATAACATGCTTAAAAAATTACTCTTAGATATATATATAATGATTGACTGGAAGTTGGAAGTTGTCAATTGAAAAATTACTCTTTATATGCAGTATGTATATACACACACACACACACACACATATATATATATATATATATATATATAATGATTGACTGGAAGTTGGAAATTGTCAATACGAACGCTTATCTACTATTCACAATTAAAGGATAAACATCTGTTTATACTCTAAAACAAACCCTTGTTATTGGACTAGAAGATTCAATGTTAAAACATGTTTATACAGCTTATAAAATCTATTCAAAACACCAGGGCAGGCGTCCAGTTGACCTGTCACTGGAAAACAGCTTAAAAAAAAATGTCCCTCAGAACTCAGCAGAGGTACAGTACAAGGCGCCTCATCGGCAGCGAAGAACGTGCTCCAACCCAAACCCCCAAGACTAGCTGCCACCACAAACACTCCACTAACACACTGCCCTAAACTAGCTACTTGGTCAAGCGTGGCTGGCTGTGTAATTTGAGCCTTATGATGACGGATCCCAGCGGTCAGAATGGCTTTGCAGATGTGCCA